>NC_081445.1:4647162-4718443 GCF_007210705.1 Tigriopus californicus | reverse complement strand
AAAATCCAACGGAAGTCCGCTAAACTACATCTAAAATTGCAAGTACATTTATCATCATCAAAAAAGTATACGCCATTAATCAAAACATTAAACTTTTAGCGATTGAGTGCCCGTCTTTGCAAGTTGATAATGAAAAGGAACCTTCCAATGTTACTAAAAAAAAGCTCATCGGTGCAATGACCTCTAAGTGCTCCATCAGCTGATCCTGGCAAATTCTTGATGCAGACAAAAATGAAAGTACCCACCAAGATGCTACGGGGATTTGCAAGACTTGTAGTTGTTCTCTTTTTGAGATTCAACCGAGGATATACGGAAGAAATTGGTCGGGTTTCGTTAAGGCAAATTTTATTTTCACATGCTGCCTTCACTCATGCCTGTCTTTGTTTCGATATTTCAAAATTATGAAATCTTGCATTCAAATATGGATGTACTTGAAAGCTAGCTTTTGAGGCCGTTGAAAAAGGACCCAACCAAGGACATGAAGGTACACGCATTTAAGAGGGAAAATGTTGCAGAGTTCTGCTCTGGAATACCAAGGCCTTAATGACGTCAAGTCCGGATAAAATGCATCCATAATTAAGCATTATTGTATTCTGCTAGATATTTCTCTCTTTGTCCAAAATTAATTGTGGCGTACGTTACTTAGTATCGTTCATGCTTTTGTCTGTGATTTACTAACTTGATGACGGTGGCTTCGAGCTTGAAAAGAGCGATAATTTGGATACAATACTCAATATTGACTTTTTTAACTGAACGTTGACGAGAAAATAGCCTTCTTTGAGGGCTTGAAGTAGCTTAGATTGGTCACCATTGCTAGAGGTGAAGCACCTTTGAATCAATAGATTCAAAGATCTTCAACTAAAATGCCCGGTTTTTTTATTTCGGGCATCCATTGAAAATGTCGCGCTTCATTCTTTTTAAGCACCTGTGACTTTACAACTGTTCAAAAAAAATCCATTGTCAAAGCAACAAAGGGTAAATGCTGTAAATGATATGGGGCGACACAACCAGCCTCATTCCTCTCTCCAGAGTTTTCATTTCAACATGGTGTAACATTTTGAAATTTGGCTTGTCTTTGTTAGTAAAAAACACGAACAAACTGACGCCATAGCTAAACGTCAAAATCAATCGGCAGTTTTATGATCAAAACCTATGACGTAAAATCATTGCAGATTTTTTTTCTGGACGATTGTCGCACAGTTACTAGAAATGGAACCATTTCCAATATTTTAGGGCTAAAAAAAGTTTTGAAACTTATGGAGTTTTATAAGTTGCAATATCTGATCCACACGAGAGTTACTTTTGTCGGTTCTGGCAGGCCCTTAAATAGAGGGTTGATCAGGAATTTTGATCAAAAACCTCGACCTGAATTAGATTTAGGGGATTCTTGAAGCTAAAAGCTGATTAAGAAATCATTTGAGCTTAATAACATGCTTAGATATCAATGAGTTGCGTTACATTTTATATCCCATGGTATTATTTCAACATTCGGCACAATGCACTCGTGTCTTTTACTCGAATTTGAAAAAACAAATGGCCGGACTCAAAGTGGTTCATTTTCTTCTTTTTTTTTCAGAATTCTTCAAGGTAACCATTCACATGTTTCAAGTAGAACACATCATTTGGTACCTAAATAAAATCAGGCTCGAGTTCATCACAATTTCATTGGGCTTGTGCGTTAATCCTGTTATTTCAATTCACCCCCCCTGTCTACTAGGCAATGCCCAGTGACTCGACCACACGACTAACATTGTAAGGGACAATTGAAAGCAGCCTTAAATCTAAGCAACGCTGCCATTTGCCAATGGATCTGATTCCTTCCTGAACTGTGAGCGGAAAAGAAATTGGAAAGGTTCTGCATAAACCATGTTTAGTTTGGCAATAACCAAATAGGGATTTTGCAACTTTCGAACTCGGCAAATCTGGCATAAAGTGAAAGAGTCTAAGGATGTTCGCTAGCACGGGTCAGACTTGGGCGCTTGAGCACCATATAATAACACTTATTTTAGTTTTATGGCATGCACCTATATGTGCAGGGCTCTCTCTATTTGAAGAAAGTTGTGGTTCAAAAAGGAATGGAACAACAGTTCATGCTTATATATATAACATTATTATATGCTTATTATTAAACAGTTATATGTTTTTATTCATCCCCGTGACGCCAAGTCTTGGTCTGAAAAAAATCCCAGTTTTTGCCTCAAAAAAACTTTTTGAGAAATCAAACGGAAACGGAAGTAGTTTCGTGGTCCACAAGCTTTTATGAGAAGGAGGTTCCAGATTCGATTATCCTTCGCAAGTCTGAGGAGAATCCTTTCTTGGATGAATAGTGAACGCTTTAAAGCAAGCACAGACTAGCACTATATTCTTTCAGTCTCAAGAAATCTGAAATGCATTTATCATTTTCCAAATTTTTTGATAAATATCATTGCTAGCGTTGAAGGTGGCACAACCGAAAAATGAGAAAAGGTGTTTTTCAAATTGAACAAACTGGCAACCGTTCCGTATTCGAGAACAGGGTAACAATCGATGGTAGTATTATGGATCAGCATTGTAGGATCACAAAATGGTGGGACCTAGATTTCCTTGGGGTGGGAACGCTCCAAGTTGAGGAGCACCTTTAAGGTCAACCCGTCAAGCAATCCGCTTGAACGAAATGAAAAGAGAACATCCCATCCCAAGAAAGGCCTCATCATTATCCTTGTGAACAACCTTGAACTTCAAAAAAGAGAGAAATGCCAGTGGACCATTGAGCAGCCTTTTCCTTGGACCGTTTCTTTGACTCCCTCTGGTAACTTAGAAAAACACAAAAAATAATGATCCCAGACAGGGGTCAAATTCAATGATTTTTTGGTGAGAGTAAACACCAAGCAAATTATAAGTTTCAAAGCGGAAACTTCATTTTACTACGAATTACGAGTCCCGTTAGCTCGTTCATCGTGGATATTGGTTTGGTTTCCACGAATTTTTCATTCCTTGTCCAAAGCAGCCGTTCTGAACTTGTTCAAAGGGCACATGACAATATGATGATTGATCTCCTCTCGTTTTCCGAAACAAAGACGACATTGGACGTCACATTGGTGGTCGGATTCTTCTGGATTGGTACACTTGTAGCAAATGAAACGAAGGCGACAGACCTTTTTCCACTGCTTGAGAGGCATGGATAACGCTCTTCGACATCGACTCATGTAGTGAGCGGGACCGTTTGACCCTTTGGGACCGCACAAGAAACACTGCTCCTTAGAAGGTGTCTTTGATTGCACGTGCAAAGGTTTGGTCAATGGAGTGGCAATTGGCTTCCTCAATGGTCCCTTAACCCGAGCCGTTTGAGCCTGCTTGAGTTGGGCACTTTGGAGACGGAGCCAGGCGTTGAATTGCTCGTAATTTTCGACCATGCCACTTTTCCATTCTTCGGGGACAGTGTCTCCATTCTTCTTGGCGGTGGCTCGTTTCAATTGGTAGTCAGTCTTCACTTGGATCTTGTATTGGTCCCACTTGGCTACCATTTCCTTGGACATGGCCTTGAGGAATGTGCAAGTCAGAGCAAAGTTGTAAATATCAACCTTCTCCTTTTCAAAGATGTCCTTGATGTGTCGAAGCTCGTTAAAGGATTCCTTGGCATATTCAAATTGTTTCGCTGACCAAGTTCTTTGGGTGAGACCTCGCATCATGAAAAAAGTGGCCGTAGTCATTGGGTTCTCGAACTTGTTAGAAAGATCCCTCATGGCAGCTTTGTAGGAGTCCGCACATGTGGGTGGATGATGGTGCACTACTTTAAAGGCCTGTCTGCTCAAGACATGCTTCAACTTGTCAAAGAGCAGGACTGTGTTGAAGTCGGGTAGGGCCTTCATCTCTGCAACAAGAGCTTCCCATCGACTCTTCCAATGGGTGAACTTGGCCATTATTTTGGGATCTTTGAGATCACCGTCAAAGACTTCGATCCTGTCAGTCACATTGAATTGTTCCATTGACATTGGGCCCAATTGAGCGCATGAGTCACTCTGTGCGGAGCCACCCAAAGGAGGTCGGATGGAACACTCATACTCATATCGGGCAATCAAATTGCCAAACTTATTCCGAATGGAAGTAAAGAGTGTGGTGAGTGGGTCAACCTCGGGTTTGTACCAAACACGACTGGCCTCTTGGTAATTGGCCTCAAAAACGGGTTGTCGAGTCTTGGACCAATCCTGGATGGCTCGCTGAGCTTGATATTCCTCAATTCTTACCGAGGGGTCATCAATCTCTTTTGTTTGGAGGGTGATCAGAACTTGGTCGAGACTGTCATAGATTTGCTCCAACATTTGACAATTGGCTTTGAATGCCTTCTCGGCCATCCAACGAACGGGAATCAATTGCCTGGCTTGCTGGAGCTTTAGATCCAACAGGGTTTCGATCTGCTCATCATTGGCCATTTTGTTTTCCCAACACAAGGCCTCAAACCAAACGGGTTCGAGCATCTGCAACTCAACTTCCACGGCTGAGGGCGCGGGCACATTGTTGGCATCGGGTGGATGATTTGGTGGATTGGGCAAGGCACTGGCAACGGATTGGAGATCCTCGATCTTCTTTGCTCTCAATATGCCGTTCGAAATTGAGGCATTCCCGCCCCTTTGGAAGTACTCTTGCTCAAATGGCGTTTCGTCAGCCATGATAGACGAGCAGATATATCTAAAAGATGACCAGCGAATTACAAACTATTGAGAAATGATTGGCTCCTAACTCGCTCACACATGGACGTAAGTTTAAGAAGGTGATAAGATGATGATACTCATTGCTGAATACTTTAAGTAATCCCGCCAATTAAACCTTGACCCAAAACTAAACTTGCCCTCCGACTGATAAATACCCTTTCAAACTAGATTAGCTTGAAAAGCGTCATTTCCGATGTCAGGTAATCTTAGTCGAGAATTGAGTCTACGATTTTCTATAATCAATTGTGGTTGACAGGAATTTCAGCCATATGAGCAAACTTTAGAAAGAAGACACACAAGTATATGAAATGGAATAAAAGTCACCTATGAAAAGAAGCTGGTATGCACCAACGATTTCTAGATAATCTATGCAAATAAAATTCAGAGAGACTGTGGATAAACGGCCAGATAACAGAAATTATGCCCCAAAAGCGATTCTATGCACTTTTCTGAGACGTACATAGTCCCAAATATGCACCCAAAATTATCTATCGGTCTATGCACTTGGCTTGACCGAAGACTTACTGGTTGATGGGCCAGCACTCTATAGGAGATGGTGCGATCCTACTCCCATCAATTTCCCCAACATCTGCACCGTGTACATGACTCTGTCAATGATAACTGTGAAAACTATTTCAGCAGAATGAATTGCCAAGTGGGTAACCAAGCTCTGCTCAGAATTTCAATTGGATACCTAATGCATGTTTGTATTTATAAGTGTTTTCATTTGTTTGAATCTTGGTTGCAAGATGAATCAAACTTGAAATCGATCAAAATGATGGCAATCATTTGTCCCCTAAACGCCGGAATGTCACTGATTTGTCTCAGAATGTAAGTTTCATCGATTCTGGCCACTATGCAATTCCAAAGAACTTTTCAAACGCTGACATGATTTTAGAATCGAAACCAAGCTAATTGTTCTAACCTCAGGCCCCATATCGCTTTCAATACGTAAATCCATGGCCATCAAGCAATGTTTCCATACCACCGTTATATCTCAGACTTCATCTTTTCGTATAAACTGGTGTTTATTGGTTAGACCAAGCTTAATGGCGAAATTAAAGTTGAAAACATGATTTGCAACAAATTTTATACTCACCGACTAAATGACGCGGTAGAAATATGATTAAAGGCTGACACCTTTATAGAATAGACCCTAGCACATTTGTTGACAGGTCCTTTGGTTTTGTTTGTTTGTCTGCCTCTCTCGAGCTACTTAGAGCAGCTGCAACCACGTGGGTCAGCTTCAGTGTCTCCAGTTCGCTAGAGAGGAAAAGACGCAAGCAATAAGCCAAAGGCGTAGGACATGATCTTTGTTGTTCAAAACATGCAAATGCAAATTTTTTTGCTTTATTCTGCGATTTTGCATTTTTTTCGCATTGTAGAGTTTCTAGATACAATTTCCGTCTTTTTATTTGTAAAAAAGAATACTAAAAAGAATTGGGAGTAATACATCCTCATTTAACCGTTTCATGATAATTGCACGTGCTACTATTGTCTCAAACAGCATTCAACCATTCAGATTACATCACTGCAGCTTTGGTAAATAAACTGCTGCCAATACTTTGCCTTTACATGGCCAAAGTATCAAGAAAAATGATAATTACTTGTTGGCTCAACATGGTTGATGCATTACTTTACTTTTACATTAACTGATCTTTTATGTTTTAAAAAGCCTTCATTCTTTATGTCCTAATCCGGGGATAAGACAAAGTGTTAGATGGGTTATTTCATGTGAAATGCGCCATAAAACAGTCCCTCTGATAAAAAGCTATCAAAGGGCTGGGAATCCTCCTTTGCTTTAAATCGTGAACCAGCTTTATACAACTTGCTGCCGTGCTCCCTTCGACGATTCTGTTTATTAGATGACCCATTATTAAGCTTTAAATGTGACTTAGATCGGTTTTTGCAAAAGATCCCAGACCAACCCTACATTCAGGGGTACCCTAGAGCGGCTAATTCAAACACTTTACATGACCAAGCGTTTTACAAATTATGACCCAAATATACTTAGAAGGAATTTCATTCCCTTGCATCGGTTACAAACCCGAGAGTCAAATGAAGAAAAAAAAGCTGCGCTTCACTATGTTCTCGAGCCAAATCATTTATAAATTGACAATTGCACCACCTGCATCTTAAACCTTTTAAGACTGGTAGCCTGTACTGATGGGGATCAAACAAAAAATCACCGGAGGTTGCAACTAGGGCTACCAATTTACATTTTCAATGGCATACGGCATTACTAGCGGAATATCGAAAACCCGTTAGTTAATCACAAAAAGTAACCCTGAATTTTCTTCGATCAAACCAGGGTCAGTTTTTTGGTCAAGCATAATATTCTACGAAACGTTAGAAACGGCCAGTGCTTTGACTTTGCTAGCTTTCTGGTGATCCTGATTTTGACAATTTGTTTGATCCCATCACTACTAGCCTGGCACACTTAGGATATGAAATAGGCTTCCTATAATGATCTACTTGAGTTCAGCGTTTGCAGAGAAAGCTTGTGTACCCTTTTTCAATTTACAACGTCAAGGAGCCCAAACGAATTGGGGAAGAGATAACAAAATAAACTACTTGTTACATGTCATGGCGGAAATTTATTTTCCGGACTTGATGTGACCTGGGTCAATGTTTAAACAATGATTTTTTTAAAAAATAGAATAAGCCAAAAAAACTCAAACGCATTATAACCTACCTGAAATAGCGGAATCTGTTCAAATGGACTTTTATTTGGTAAAGGCTAACTCACAAAGCGTCCTCGGAAATGCAGAACGTGAACCATTTTTCATGTAGTCTTGGAAGCCTTTAATAACCTTACGCATTTTTTCTTGCCATGATTTTTTTTACTTCTCTGATTTTGCCCATGATTATGTTATAAAAAGGCAGATAGAGCGGAAATACAAGTGAACATATTTGCATTTTTGGACATTCTTCTCTGTATTTTGTCCATTTTTAATGCATTTCAATTTATTTATTTTTGTCAATTCAATTACACAATTTGGGCAACTCTGGACATGATTTAAGATTTGCCCTAATGGTGATTGATGTAATTGCATATTCAAGTTGGTAAAAACGCAAATAGTGAGCCTTTGAATTCAGATTTTTTGACCAATTTCTGAATACAAACTACACAAATTTAAGACGCAAAGGCCTTGCATTTTTTGATGCTGATATCAAGTCTAACTTAATATTTCGTTGGCTCAGTTCCAAAATGATTTTTCAGAAACCAAACTTAAAAATAAGTGTGTGTGATAACGCACTTTTTTTATTTGCTTTTGCAAAATCTATTGTCATTAAAGTTTCAAATGGCTGTTTTTTCTTTGGGAGAGTGGCTTAATACTGGGGAAATTGAAATAAGGTCCAATTCAATGCAGTTGGGCGATGGTTAAGTAAACATATATTTATCAGTTATTTCTGCACTAGACTTGCGCCATTGATGCCGTTAAAAAGGTTCATTTTTTTTTTTGGGTTTATGTTCTGAGTTTGACACAGGAGGTAGCCTGTACCCATTTTTCTATGATTCAAGTTTTCCGTCATCCAAGTTTAGTTTGAGCTAAACGGGTGATAAAACATGGATGAACAAAGAAATTTGACTTGTGCAAATAAAAATTACGAGTGAGATAAATTCGTGTAAAGTTCTAAAATACCAGTTTTGATGTTAGGGGTTGCCAGAAACATCCAAGCACTTCTTGAAAGTGAATTAAACCACTACAGAGCAGAAAAAAGGAGCCGATTATTTCATGATCCTTAAATTCCAATGCCAATCTTTTTGAATTATAAACAGCTCTATAAGTGGCAACTGGAGCATAAGGGCTGGAAATGATCTCCACTAGCCTCTTTGCACGGATGGAGGGTGAAAATCGATCCAAGATAAGGCCTAAATCATTGATCACATTAGCCCTGTTTCTTAATGAGATCAAAGCCTCTCCAGGGTATCCAACGACAAATGGATAGACCTCCAGTTAAATTGTGACCTCCATGCCTTTAGATAAAAAGGAAGGCAAATGTGCTGTTTCTTGGCTAGATTTCCTCTCTGACCATTCTGCCTTACAAGCCAATTGAGAATTGAAGAGCCACTTTAAGAAACTCGCAGCTTGACTTTTAGATGGCAAGAAAATAGCACTACTGATGGGAAAAGGGCAAGTAGCAAGTCATAACAGACACCCAAGTTCTAATTGTTTACAAGCAAAGCTTGGCCAAGCACCAGACCTTGGGCAAGCTCAACCCGTGATTCCGTGATTATTTATTTGGTCTCCATCATTACATTGGCGTTGGTTTTTGACGTCTGTTTTGGCAACGTTTTTCGTTGGCGTCTCTTTTGATAGCGTCTATGTTGAGCAAGGAATCTTTTTTTGTCAACCTACCACTTTTCGCGGTGACTCTCCAACGCAAAAAGGTCCCTTATTTGCAACGTCAGACAGCCCGAACAAAACGGGAAGACGCACGGTAGATTGCTAAATAAACTGCTCTTGCCTTGCCATGAAAGCGATTTCTTTTCCGGACATTATGTGACCCCGGGTCACTAATTATACATAAGATTTTGAAAGAATTAGCCAAAACACAACACAAACGCATTATAATTCAATAAAGAGGAATCGGCCCAATCGGCCCTTGATTTGGTAGAGGCTGACTCACAATGCGCCCTCTGAAGTGCAGAATCTAAACCATATTTCGTGGAGCGTAAGGGGGCCATGGCTGATGTTGACCTGTCCGTAGCCTAGCGTTCGTTTCCTAGATGTGCGCGTATCCACGCGGTTTTATTCCATGTGCCGCTAGCGCACGTGTTGATTTTATTCTAGATTTGAAAGTGGCGTCATTCAAATTCCATCGCTTCACCAAGAGACACCGGTGAGCTGGAAAACTACTCTCCACTTTTGGTTCAGCTTGCATCGCTTATGGGTAAGAACAAATCAAAAAACCGGTAAGAATTGCCAACATGCATTTGGTTGACCTGCGAGAATTAACCAAGTAAGACAAAAAAGGGATTGTCAAAAACTATCTATGCTTGTAATGATTCAGGAGATTGGGTGCACCTTAGACAGAGACCCCCTATTCTGCAATACTACCTTCATTCAAATAGCGCTACCCTTTCATCAAATTTTATCCCATGTTTCTCGAAGGACCGCTGCACGTAGAATTTATGTGCCATTCTTACTCGTGGCGAAGTAGAGCGTATTTCTCGTCAGTCCGGATTGAAGACTTTCAAGCTCAACTTGTGATCAAGGATTGGGAATCCATTCGGATGCCCACCTTTGAGAGGGATTATCAAGATGCAGNGAACTGGAAAACTACTCTCCACTTTTGGTTCAGCTTGCATTGCTTATGGGTAAGAACAAATAAAAAAAACAGTAAGAATTGCCAACATGCATTTGGTTGACCTGCGAGAATTAACCAAGTAAGACAAGAAAGGGATTGTCAAATACTATCTATGCTGGTAATGATTCAGGAGATTGGGTGCACCTTAGACAGAGACCCCCCTATTCTGCAATACTACCTTCATTCAAATAGCGCTACCCTTTCATCAAATTTTATCCCATGTTTCTCGAAGGACCGCTGCACGTAGAATTTCTGTGCCATTCTTACTCGTGGCGAAGTAGAGTGTATTTCTCGTCAGACACACTTCTTCTGTACGCGTACATAGTGAATGATCAACGCATTCAAGTCATTAGCACCTTTGCTAAAAAATGAAGTGAATAAGCGTCTCTTCGATTTCAGGAAAACGTACTCACAAGGACGTATCAAGATGTTCTCCGGGTTAGAATCGTGGCCACTCGCCAATGAATCTTTGACTCAATCGTTCGATGTCAAAGAGGAAAGCATGGATCCTAACCAAGAAGCCCTGGATCGTGTTTCTTCTGAAACCTACGCCGAACAAGTCGATGTGAAGCCCGACACCAAGAAAATCCTGACTGGCGATCTCGATGCGCAAAAGTCTTCGGCCGTGGACGTGGAGGTGGCACTCCTCAAGCCAATGTGGAGCATGGCCATTCAGCGGGAAAATCAAGAAGCCAGTGAAGCGCAGTTGCAAACGTTGATCAAGGTAAAGCTCGCCGAGGTGCGCGATTTGATTCCTATTCGCACGAAAGTGGAGCTCAAGTTCAAGTACGATTGTCAAATGCTCCGCCAAACTCTTGCCAATTTGGAGCAGATCTTGGCACAACTCCGGGCCAAGCAGCCCAATGACCCGTCAGTCCGGATTGAAGACTTTCAAGCTCAACTTGTGATCAAGGATTGGGAATCCATTCGGATGCCCACCTTTGAGAGGGATTATCAAGATGCAGCCAAAGTTTGGTACAAACCCGGTGAAGATCCACTTATTCAAGACTTCTCCGCCATTAAGAACAAGTTTGCCAACTTGATTGCCCAATTCCAATATGAGCGATCCATCCGTGCCACCATTGGAATCCCCGTGAATCAAGATGTCGGTCTCAGTCAAGTGAAAGTCAGCGAGTCCCGGACGATTGTGCATCAACTCCACCCAAGCGACAGGACTGCCAATCCACACCTACACCTAGATTCAATTGAGCCTTTTGCTGGAGATTTTAGCGATCCCGGAGTTTTGGTCAAGTTTGCCAAGTGGAAACGCTCATGGTTCGCTCTGGTCAGACAGCTCGAGCAGCAATCCATAACCAATCCGAACATTCTTTTCAAACGGTTGAAGGAATGTGTGAAGGGCTCAGCCTTGAGTTTGGTGTCCCAATATTCTCCCTCGATGGCCAACGCCTACAAAGTCGCCCTTGATCATCTGACGGAGACGTATGAAGATCCTACTCACTTGGCCGGCTTTTGTATTCGAAATGGAATCAAGCCCAAGGATTCCGATGTGGAGAGAATCGAATCAGTCCAACAATCGTTGAGTTCTTTGCACAACATGCGAAGTGCTTTTGAGAGCGAAAAAGTGGACTTGTTTGATTTTTCTCTGATTGTCGCTTTCGTGTCGGCCATGCCTCCCCGACTACAAACCAAGTGGAACGATTATCAGTCCAAGCAGAAGCGGAAATATCTGCTAAAGCGAGAAGCTGCCCTTAAGCAAGGCCAGGACATGCCTGTTTGGAATGCGGGGATGGCTGCGAATGCCGAGACCTTCAATGCTTGGCTCGATTTTTCCAGTGTCAAGGCGTCAAAAAGGCAATCGGGAACGGTGTACTCCAATGAGGACTCGGAATTCAATGGCAAAAAGTGTGTGATCTGTGGTCCCAATAGTTCCGATCACTGTCTGAAAAAATGCCCGAAAGCTTTGGGAATGACCCGCAAAACTTGGCGTGACACTTTGAGCCGTTTGTCATTGTGTTTCAAGTGTGCCGAACCTTTTAGTGCAGGTCACCAGTGTTCCATGAAGTGTCGGTTTTGTCGAGACAGACCAAATGACATGGACCACCACATCTTGATGTGCCCCATGAATAAGTTTCGGACAGTGCCCCTAGTGGATCAAAATGAAGGATCGAGTAAATACAAGTCATGCTTCCGGAAACGGAGCACTAAATCATCATGGGAGGAAACTAAGGCTGCCAAAATGGCCAAATTCAAGACCTCTTAACCTCGAATCTCATCTTGGTCTGGATGATTAACTTCTCCCTTGGGAGTAATCCCGCGCTACATTTCGCGTTGTGATTGGAGAATCTATGTGAAATATGCTTGATCAATAACACGAGTGCTAAAAATGTGCATGCTTATCTATTCTTTCACAAATGTACGAGACGATCACGATTTTCTTATCTCTAGTAAGGCATTTAGCCTCGCATGAAAATATACATAGGGCCTGGACAAAAAATGCCTGGATAATTCTTGCATTTGGTTACTGGGCTAGATCAGCTTTTGGAATATCACAACGTCACCTAAAACGTTCGAGAACAAGTGAAACTAATAATGCATACACCAATAGATTGATGGTGATGTGGCATTTGGTTTGCAACTAGGCAAACTTACATACTCCTTGATTAACTCAATGATTAATGAACGTTTGATGTCATGTTCTGGCTTTGACATCGTGATTATGATTTTATGAATCTAATCTCGTGAGGGGTTGATCTTTTTCTCAAGCTGCCATCTCTAGTGCATCTCTAGTGGTAGGCAAACTTTTTTATATGGTAAAGGGTGCACAATGCCACTAAGACGTGACATTGTTTGGCTGTTTTGTTACCGAGTCAGATGGTAGCTTTCTCGCTCGACCTGCCATCTCATGATGGATGTCCGAATTAAGAAGAGATATTGGATTGATTTATTCCGATGTTTTAGAGTCATCATTATGGCTACCAAAGAATGGGAAATGGCAAGCGTGGAGGTGCTCACAGAGAGATATTCCCACCCGTAATCATAGGCAATATGGATTTTTACCTCACCCTCAGTAATGACAGGAGGTTCGCCCATTTGAACTGTTAAGGCAGCCACTCATGCTATAATATGGAGACCACCATGAAGATTGAGCTTGGCTAGCCCAAGATTGAACCAAGAGTAATGTAGCAGATAGCGGACACACCAGCAATTACGCCTGTGAAGTGATGGAAAAGCGGAACATCAGTATTGGCTCGCTAAATTTGAGCTTTGATGTCGCATCTTGTAAAGAAAAACTAAGACCAACATCACAACCAACGCACACCAAAAAACTAGATTTTTCAATAATCGAAAGAGTTGTGTTACAAATCCTAAGAATTGCCTTTATGTTGCTTTAACACCGCATTGCTATCACGGCTCAAGATCCAAATATGGTTTGCTCGAACAATTATTAAGCAAGCCTGGTGTAAAGATGCTTGATATATATATCTATATTAAGCATCTTTAGCCTGGTGCAGTTTGGCTAGGCACCTTGTCTATGCTTTTGCTCCATTGATTCACGTCAGCTGCTTGTTTTTCGAGGTGGTTTGAATCACTTCACTTGGATGTTACTAGAGACCCTGGATATGGATGCCTAGAGCATCTATAGATATTACCAGGAATGATTGACCACAATAATTTTCAGCCTGATTTTTTGGAGGCTCCAAGCTTTTTCATTGTTCAAAATTGAAAAAAAATGCTCGCAAAGTGATCTTGTATTTCAACGGACCTGCCCAACCTGCCTCATGTTGCTAGTGACTCGCCACTAACAGCGGAAAATAATCAACGCTAAGGAGTAATGTGACGAATTTCTAAGTAAAAAGAAACGTCGCACCCACAAAGGAACATTGTCCAAAGCTTCAGGCCAAGCTTATTCCCCCCACCAAGTAGCCCTTTTTTCCTCTCTTTTGTGAGTTCGTTAAAAGACTTAAATTTTCTCGACTAAGAGTGCTCTCAGAGTGAACTTACTAGCTCTTGCCTGTCTCTCATAAAAAGTAATTTTCTGTTAGAAGCAAATTACAGGGTTGTTCGAAGTGACGTATGATCGATCCATCAGCCGGCATGAAAGCTCAATGAAAGAAAGTAGTTTGTATCAGTTATATAACAAATCCCCTTCAGAGCATAGCGAGCCGTCTTTGGTTCAATGTTCATGCCACAAAAAGTGCTGTCGCATCGAGGGTCATTTTGTGCCGAAGAACATTGCTGTCTCGAACATTTCAGCTTTGAAACAGGGTATGCAAAATTGTACGTATACCCATTTTATGTTCAACCTTGTCCTTGTAGTGTGTTGATTTCTTTGATATATTTCATGTTATTTCGATCACATTGAACTTGGGCACCTGGTTTGCTGATCTGCTACTGTAGACGCAGCCTGCAGGTTTAACTGGGCCTGGGGTACGCATGTCTTGTTGAAAAACGACCTTTCATACTTTTAGTCGTTGGCCTGAACACTACTGATGGGATCAAATAAGCAATCACGGGAGGTTGCGACTAGGGCTACCAATTTACATTTTCAGCGGCAGATAGCATCACGAGCGGAATAGCGGAAACCCGTTTGTTAGTCACAAAAAGAATCCCTGATTTTTCTTCGATCAAATCCTGGTTGCCTTTTTGGTCAAACCTAATATTTTACCTCTTACGATGGAAACGGCTGGTGCTTTGACATTCCTAGCTTTCTGGCAATCCTGATTTTGAAAATTTATTTGATCCCATCACTGTAGGACACAACATGGCCTTGGCTCAAAGCCTTGGGAGAGGAAAACAATGCTCGAAAGTAGCACCATAGGAGACTGGGATCCAAACAAAGGTTTCTCAGAAGAAGGAAAGTGCAGCTGAGCTTGTTTGGGAGTGATTTTTCCATCCAGGCCCTCTCAGTAACAATAAGGAATATTTCGACCCGATTTCTCCCAAAAGCACAGCTTTGTTGAGCAGTCAAATTTGTCCAAGCCATGTAGACATAACATCCCCATTACCATCCCTTGACAGCATTGGTTGCACGCACTTGTAATGCCAAGTGTGTACCAAATTTATGTAAGTCTGAGAAGACTGTCGAAAAATGGCCGAAGCGTCTTTGGTATTTATGCTGATACGTTGCCTCCATAAAAAAAAAACGTGAAATGATCTTGGAACACTTTTAATTCCAATAAACGAAAGTGTGCATAGATGACGGTGCCACTTCCACATCCAGGTATCCTTGTTCGGGATCAACGATAACGATGGATCGGGGGATTTCAAGGTCTCTATTCATGAGTGTCAAAGCCACCCCTCCATCCGGCCTTTCAACAGCGGCAAAGGTCAAGTGGGAGACTCCGTTGACCTCATTCACTTGGATTTTGAATGAGCCCTCGGGCATGAAACGAGTCACGTGGCCCAGGGCGTAGTACATGGGCTGCTTGTAGAATTCCCCGGCCTCGGGATTAACGATTATGGGTGCATCCACAAAGTTTCCGGCCCAATTTGGACCTCCCTAGAAATTAGGGAGACACCCACATTGAAATCTGACCAGTCTGCGTCAAGTGCATAACCACTGACTTTGTCAAATGAGATGAAATATGCTTGTAATTACTTGAAGATCGAGAGCCAGATTCCAATCGGTCCACCCGACGACATGGTAGTTGATGTTCTCGAGAATATTGTGAAGATATTTCTCACCACGGTTCCATGATCCCAAACTCACATCTTCTGGCTCCACATCCCCTAAAATAGATGGTTCGTTCCATGGGAAGTCAAGGTTAACATATCAACAAAGACCTCAGGTTTCTCACCGTTGCAAGCCTCTGAATACAAAATAAATTTATTTGGATATTTCTCGTGGACCAAATTGAGCACAAATGGAAGGTCCACCCAATTGTCAAGATACCAATGAACCGCAAAGCCATCGATGTATGCATCGGCCTTTGGATCGGACATGACCTACAAGAAAGACATGTGGTCCAACTTCCAAAGAGTTTGGTCTTATTGGTTCATCCTGAATCAAACCTCATCAGCCCAATCGGACAAAAAGGACCGTTGGTCGTCGAAAACCATCAATTGTAAATCCCCATATCCAGCCAATTCTAGAGCGGGACCCAGATTATTTACCACGAAAATCCGTTGTTGGCTGGCATTCCAGCCCATGCAATTGAATTTAAAATCAAATGCACTTCCATGAAGAGGCTCATTTTGAGCGGTGAGGCCCCAAAATTGAACAACTTCTCGCTTGTAGTCATCGAGAAATCTAGAAAATGTGGTTATGAAACGGGTCATGGTTGTTTTGTTTGGGTATTATATAAGCTTTTTTCGGCGCAAGGAATGTCTCCCACAATTTGGTTAGGGCTTTAGAAGGAACAATGAGAGCCACCATTATTTCTTTGGAAAAAACTTGCGTAAGCCTTCGAACCATATTATGCGCCGGTAAATAGGCCAAAACGTTTGGGCAAGGACGACGTGGTGAAGTCGTCCTTGGTTTGGGTTAAATTCCAACATCGTATTGTGGAAAAATTACAAGTGGACAGAAGCTTACTTGACAAAATAGTTGGCCCAAGCTGAGTAATATTCGGTTTTGAGATAACCAATCCCGGTATAATCATTATTGGTTTTCATCCACGGAGGAGCGGTCCAAGGACTGGCAAAGAGCTTCAACTTTTTCCCTCGCACGGACTCTGCTTTCTTGATCAAAGGGATCTGCGAAGGAATACAGCAGTCTGCTTTCTTGATCAAAGGGATCTGCGAAGGAATCTTCGTTTCAAAACCCCAAATCTGTTTTGGTCTACATCTTGTGATGTTCACCTTATAATCTGTGTCTTCCTCGGCCAAAGCAAATGTTTCCAAATCCACGTCGCCAGGAGTGTCCACATAAGTATAGGGTCGAGTAGAGAAGTCACAGCCCCCAATGTTCACCCGTCCTATGTTGTAATCCAGGCCAGTTTTGGCAAAATACGCCCTAGTAATCAGATTTGACACGATCAAAAACATATCAAACAATCAAATGTTTGAACTGAACTCGTACTCAACGAGAAGGTCTTGCGCAGAGCGGTTGAGAGAGGCAATATTGATGGCGGCTGAATCAGTGAAGGCTCCCCCCCAGCCTTTGATCTGCTGGCCCACCTCATCCCGATTGATCACCAATTGAGGGCGGTTCTCATCGATTTGTCCATTGTTGAAGAAGGTCACAACTTCAGTGAATCGATTAGCAATCTTATCCGTGGTCACCTTGAGAACTTGACCAACTGGCAAAGCCTCCACGGGATCAGCTTCATCGCAAAAGGTACTATAATGATGTGACAATCAACATTGATCAATCTCTTCCAGCCTCTCAAGCAGTTCCTTTCGTTCTAAATCTCACCTGTTACACACGCAAACGAAACTGGTTCGGTGGAACTCCCGAGGGACACAAGGCTTGGCTGCAGAAGCGAGGCCTACTACAATTGCCAAGGCCACACCAAGTTTCAGCCACATGATCCTTGTTGAAAGGGATCAAAGATAAAGTGAGCCTATGTGTATTCGTTTGTTGAGATAACCTAGATCAGTATTTTCTTAAGCAAACGCTTGTTGTCGTGCCAATGCATTATTTGTACACACTCTTCATGCACGTATGTACAGTAGTAGTAAGCACGCGATAAGAAGGAGAGACGACGTCACTTTTACAATAGGGAATTGAGGGCTTATATTTTCCGATGCGAACCAGACTGTTATGCTTATTTCCAATACACTAAAGTATGCATGGATGAAGGCTCCACGTCCAGGTCAATTGAGCCAAAGTCAGGATCAACAATCGTCACAGATCGGGTAAGATCCAGGTCACGGTTCATCAGGACCAGGGCCACGCCCCCATCGGGTCTTTCGACAGCGGTGAATTTTAAATGTGTGTTTTCGCCCCCGTCGTCAACCATGATCTTGAAGGATCCTTCTGGAATGTAGCGGGTCACGTGTCCCAATGCGTAGTACATGGGTTGCTTGTAGAATTCATCTTCAGCGGCATTGACAATGATTGGAGAATCCGCCCGTTTTCCGGCCCAATTGGGACCACCCTGAAAAAAAAACCACCATGCATTTTGACTTGATTCGTTTTCCTGTTGATGGAAAGTCATGCATGGACCATTCCTCACCTCCATGTCTAGAGCGATGTTCCAATCGGTCCATCCCACAGCCCAATGGTTCAAGTCCTCAATAATGTTATCCAGGTACTTTTCTCCTCGGTTCCACGATCCCAAGCTCACGGCTTCAATGGCCGTATCTCCAAAACCTAATTCAAAGAAGCTCGATGAAGTGGATAATTGGGGGAGGTGCACTTTTTTGTACAAACACATCTTACCATTACACGCTTCAGAGTAGAGGATGAACTTGGATGGGTAATCTTTGTGGAATTGATCCATGGAAAGCGGAAACTCGAGGTCATCCGCATACCAATGAAGGGCAATGCCATCCACATACTCGAAAGCTCGAGGATCCTCCAGCACCTATTACAAATCAATGTGCCTCCATAAGTTAGTCATACATTACCAATATGTGCCCAAACATTCCCACCTCTTGAGCCCACTCCTCGATGAAGGAGCGTTGATCATCCAGCATCATGAGTTTCACATCACCATAACCGGCTGTCTCCAATGCTGGGCCCAGATTCTCAACGATGAATTTCCTTTGATCCGAAGCATTCCAGCCCATGCAATTGAATTGGAGGTCCAGGAGAGACCCATGAGTGGGCTCGTTTTGAGCCGTCAATCCCCACATATCAATACCTTGTGCTTTGTACGCATCCAAGAATCTAGAGCAGTCAGCCAAAACAAATGCTTCATTACATGCCATACAAAGAAAAGAAAACAAGTGGTTTGATCTCACTTGACAAAGTAGTTGGCCCAAGCTTGATAATAATCTGGGAGGAGATGACTGAAACCAACGTAGTCATTGTTGGATTTCATCCATGGGGGAGCTGTCCAAGGACTGCCAAAGAGCTTCAAAGGCCTGTCCGTCTCACTCAGAGCCTTCTTGATCAAAGGGATCTGGAGAGGATAAATTTCCAATAATAAGTGTCACTTGAAGGAAAAATAAGGCCTTTTTTCCCCCTTACTTTGTAATCCAAATCCTCTTCTTGTAAAGCAAATGTAGTCAAATCCACGTCCCCGGGAGTGTCCACATACGAGTAAGGTCGGGGGGAAAAGTCGCAACTTCCCATATTGATCCGTCCAGTGTGATAATCAAGGCCATTCTTCGAATAGTAAGACCTGAAACGGTTCAATGGGATATAATCAATAAGGAAGACAGCTAACTACCTAACTCGAGTTAGAAGCTCATACTTAATGATATTGTCTTGCGTGGTCTTATTCACAGAAAACACATTGATAGCTGCGGCGTCGGTAAAGGCTCCTCCCCAACCCGTGATTCTTTGGGCAATATTACTCCTATCAATAGTCAATACGGAACGACCGTCTGTGCTATTGGGAAGGGGAACGAAGTCGATCACGGTGGATTCCAGACGTTTGGAGAGCTTGTCCGACGAGACCAATAAGACTTGCCCCGGGGGCAAGGCACTCAAGGGCTCGTAGTCATCGCAATAGGTGCTATTGCACACACACACGAAGCTGGTACGGTGAAAATCTTTTCGAATACAGGGGTTTCCAGCCCAAGATCCGATTCCCAGAACAAGAAGCAAGCCAACGACGGAGAGAGCGTGCATCTTGGACGCTTGACCACACACACTATGCTCATCAGAGAAAGATTAAGCTCATTGCAATCGAAACCTAGAGGAAACGGAGGCTACAGGGTGGTATTGCAGTTTCATTAAGGATGTTGACATATTTTTGGAAACAAACTCGTTCTTTACCAATCGAGCTAAACATGGGAAAAGAGATGGAACCATGTGATTGAGTGAGCTCTGTGATCAAAAAGGATCCGGTAATAGAACAATCCGATCTTAAAAGAACTTGATCTGTTTGCGACCAACTCTTTTGTAAGTTCATGTATCTATCAATTTCACAACCACACCACTTCCCCTTTTCAGTCTTGGTCATTGCGATATGATTATTCGTAAATAGTTATTGCATCCGTCCTGTTTTAGAGCTGAATGCAACTCCTGAGTATCTTATACGTTCTTAGTGTTGCCATGAACGCAACTATTGACGAGTCTCTACCAATCGAATTGCTGCTTTTGAAAATATAATTGCCCATTGTTGGTGATTGTTCATTCCTCCATGCATGCTCACTTACTCTCGGTTGATTTGTAGGGCAATAAGTGGCTCGCTCTACTTTGAGGCCATTGAGTCAACTTCTTTCCGACCTTCTTTCTTCTTTGCAATGTTGTGTGCCTTTTGGATGTTAGTGCACTATCCACAAACATTTATAGAACCATGCATCGATTACATCCTAATCTCAAGATCTTCAATCAGGTAGCTTTAAGTCGAATGTTATTAGAAATTCACGTTGTATTTGCACATGATATGGGCTCGCATTTGTCCCAATTTGATATCTCCGCTTGCCGGTCCACTTCGGTTGCACATAAACAAAACCCCATCTCCATGGGGATTGAGCAATACGTGTGAATTTGTCCGTTCAATTTCCAAAATGGTTGACACTTGTAGTTGTTCACGGATCTGACTTCCTCGGGGATAGCGGAAACAGAGCTTGTCGGGCTTGTCATTAGTGATGTTGGTGTTTGGGTAGTTTTGAAAGTCGGATTTCGGGCTGGCTTGATGGTTGGGTACACAAGCGAGTCATTACCTTCGTCTTCAAGGGAAGTGATGAAGCTGGGATGATCCATGGGCCTCTTAAGATCTTGGAACAACTCTTGTGTTACGGTGGTGGCTGAAAGTAATCAAACGGTCAATCGACCAATAACATATCTATTGTCCCCCAAAACTGAAGGAGTCGAAAGAGGTCATTATTTCAAAAAATTATTTATGCGTTTGTCGATCGGTTTAAACTAAAAAGAACGTACGGCGTGGTTTCGGGCTTGGATTGGATTGGGCCTTAAAGGTCTGAATGTCACTTTGAAGTCGTTTGGCCATCACATACGAATTGATCTCGATCAATTTCCGGCATCGTTCCACATCTCTGGAATTCACGACACATTCCTCGACCAAAAAAGTTTGGATCCCATCGGGAGTAAATGGAAACACCCAACATGGTCCAATGGCACGGCCTTCGGGCTTTGAAGAGGCAGAAGGGCCAATCTGCGCGTCTGTTTTCATTTGCTTCAAATCCCTGGAATTAGGTCCCGACACAATCGATCTCTTCCACCTCTGGCGTTCATTCTGGACCTGTCCCAATCGAAAATCTTCGTCCCAAATGTGTTTGTCCCGAGATGGATCACTTGGATCGTAACTGGAGGTGGTGGGACGGTCATTCCCATATTTCCGTTTCAGGGCGTCCAGTCGGGCGAAATACTGTTCCATGGAGTGCCAGTGTTTGTTTTGGCTGGACTCGTGCTTATTGGCTATCTTGTGGAGATCTTTGAATGGCATAAGCTCTTTGGGACGAGATTCACGATCGTCTCTAACCTCGTCCAAGCTCCACACGAGACATCGCTTCAGTTGGAACATGAATGTGTCATTTATGGTTGGAAAGTTGATACCGATACCACTTTCAAGCTTTGATAGAGCTACATAGAGATTGAGCAAATGATTTACATAGACTTGACTCCGTTTCAATTCAATCCTATTTGAAGGGAAAGTAACCACATTATATATTTCGCCTTTGGCCTCACCTTGGCAAGTCATGTTGGGAAGTTGTCTTTCAGTGTGAGTGGGGTTACATTTCCAAGACCTTACTTGGCAAGTTGTTTTGTAAATAGTTCCGTTGTCCAAACAAATCGGAGCAATCAAATCATCGTGTCGACAGGGTTGACCGCAAGTATCTTTGGTCATCTTTTTCTTGGTTCCTAATAAGAGGCTGTTGATTCAGTATCAGGAATAATTTAGAGCATGATAATAAGTCAATTCGTTGACACAATATTTCAGTTGCGCTTTTTTGCGTTTGTTGCCACTACTACGTACATAGTTGTCCCCAACATCTGTAATGATGCCAATGTAAGTAAGTATGTTTAGCTCGAACGATATAGAGCAAATCACTTCTACGAATGAGCATTAATCTGGTGCAGAAAAAGTTACGACGAATGTTCCACGTCAATGCCATCTGAAGGCTCATTGATGGACGCAAATTCTATGACGAATTGGGGTTAATTCCCAAAAATAACCAACAAAAAACTGCTAATCCATTCTAGCACAACACTCTGTCTTGCTGAAAAAAGGCTGCTACTCTGTTCATAGGAGGTCTACTACTGTATCTCCAAACCCCTCTAATCCTCAAGGGCCCTCGAAGCGTCGAGGCCCATTGGTTTTCCAACTATTTAGCCAGAACTATGTCTAAATCTGGCAAGTTCGAAATGCGTTGCAGAAGTATGTTCCCATCGCTCAAGCTCCCTTGGCGGATGGAACAACGGTGGAACAAGAAAATTAATGGACTCAAACATTTTCAATTTCATCAGGCTTTTCATACGCGAACTAATGAATCGCATTTGTTCCCATTAAGCTCCCGTTTACTGTATACACTTCTAGTGCGTTGTTTGTTCCCTTCCTAGCATCTCTTGCGTGTTAAGAGAGGACGACTTCAGAACTTGGAACCTTGTCTGGAACGGCGTTGCTCAACATGACGTCATTGGACCTCGACTAGTCATTGTGATTCAGGCTTCTCGAGAAGAAAATACACGGGTGGGGAATACCCACCAAGAACGAGTACAAATCGAGAAATAAGATCAGTCCCTTGGATCAAGAGTCAGCGGAACTCCCATAACCCGGTGAGGTGGTTTGAAACGTTATGGATTGAAAACGAGGCTCTATCAATGAGGCTATCCTGGGGAAAACAAAGCTGTTTGTTGACGGCCAAGATTTGAGGGAAGTGATCAAGTAAATTTAGCAAATGTCAACAGGAATGGGCGGCTAATTGTCTCGACTTTGAAAGTTCCGGAATTCATCATCAAGGAAATAAATCAACTTTTAACAAAGTCGCAAGCGATGGGGATGGCGGAATGGATTTGGATTAAGTATCAGGGCTCGAGTCGGATCTACTACAACCTACTACACAAGCCATTTTGGTTTGAATAATAGAGGTTGTGTAATCAATGACCAGTACTGTTTTGCATATTCCCAACGAAATTTCCGATCCATAACTTTCAAAGTCAATTTAAGCATTGATAATATAAAATGGTTTCGTTTGTGGGAACAGTGCAGTGTACTCTCAAAGTGCCCAAAGGAGTCTTTGGCAAAAATTGTAGTTATGATGGTTTCGAAGCGCATTTCTTAACATTTTTTGCCATTTACCCTTCTCAAGCCAAAAGAATAAATTGTGCGTGATCTTTTACCATTGCCAAACTAGATTCAAACGTCTTTGACGCCCAAGATTTATCGTAATCCCTCAAAATAGAATCTGGTCAGAGAAAACATGTTTGATGATGTGCCCTTCTGCGACCAAGTACAAAAGAAGGGAAAGTTGAAAGTTACTGAAGGGACATAGGAAAGTTTTGGTTGTGTCATCCCTCATGCTAGCTACTCTAAAATTAGTACATGGAACACAAATGTCCGAGAGTTTATCTTGCTCCTCGTAGTAGTGAATGGAAATTGGAACGTGCCCACTTCCACCGATCAAAATTTGCAAGTCTCTTTGTGCCGATTCCCTGGACAACTGGGTGTTCCTGATAGGATCTGTGGGTCCCATAAATGTTTTCTTAAGTACCTCCATATGTCGTCTTCGATGCCGTTGTTGTGGCAATTGCGGTGGGCGCGGTCTCTGTTGATCCACCTTCTAGGGTCCCACAAATCTTTTGAACAAGGATCGGATCTCGAAATGCGAGCATAGCTCTACACTTGGTAAAGAGTGAAGCTCCGATGGGATTGCTTGTTCCATGGGACAACGGAAATTGAGCCCATAGATCCACAAACACCATGAGCAAATACAGCCAGGGTCGAGCTGGGAAATGCTCCATTCTTGACAAACATTGTTTGTGGCTGCAAGTCGATGAAACATTTCCGTCATAACTCAAGGGAGAGTTTTTAATTCCCCTGGCTTCCCTGTTCAGAGTTGTGGCGTCCCTGACAGGATGTAGTTCATCTAGTTAATTATGTTAAACATATGCAGATATTGGACATACTACTTGCCAGTCATTTATTTGACCATTGACAGAGAGAGTTTTGCAATTATATGGGTATCAATACTTTTATTTTCAATTCGTGTGCGCACGTATGGCAAGTAAGAAGGGTTGTTGTCATAAATTAGTGTTCGAATCCAATATCAAGAGACATAAAATATTTTCTGCACTTCATAAATATTCTGCCTCCAAGGGTTGCTTGCTTGCTTGCTTTCTTGCTGATTTCGTTGTTGGATGCAAAAGAACGCTTTTCAATCATGATTGAATAGAGTGCATTCAGAATGGGGATCATAAAAGCAAATTCCTCTTAACTTCACGAGGCAAAAGTGACAAGGCAGGAAAAAAGTTTGGAAAGCGGGAGAAAAGTCACAGAATTTTTAATTTAAACAACTTTTAAAGCGTCTTTGAAGATTCTTCTTTTTACCGATATCTTTTCTTACATGGCGAGGGAAAAACTTGAGATCTCATCTTAGATAGTAAGTTAGTCTCCTTCATTTTCCTAAGCGCGTTGACAAGTCCATTTTCTCCAATTTCAACAAAGTATCCTTCTTATATTGACGTAGATCCGAATATTGGCTCAGGATTCGCTTGATCAAAATCGGCAAGAGGGTGCCCCATTCTTGCTCTAATCGGCCGAATTTGTGAAGAGCCGAATGGCCAACCTGAAAGCACGTCGGTAACAAGATCAGCAATGAATGTATCAGTTTTCGAGTCCAAATCTTGGAAGTTGGTCAGTTTTGATGGATCAAGAATTTTTTCAGGACTTTTTTTCCTATTGATTAAGGAGTGAAAACGGGCTGAACTAGACCATTTGAAGCTTTAAGAAGGACTTTCTTCCAGCAAACACTAAAACTGGAGGCTTCATCGGCAAACAGAAGAAGTGCAATGGAACCTCGGTTACCCTAAAGAGAGACAGAGGATTTGATTTTCCTCCACGCCAGTTGTCAAGGCAACTAAATTCACACCCCACCCACAAACAGTAAGTTATTGTGATACCAGAAAATAGTGCTTGAATGTAATAACTTTTTTTTTCACCAAAAGAATACATGATGTGTTGGCCGAGAGCAGCTCAGACTTCTCACCCCGCTTCCATCCACCAGAATATCACCAATAAATCCATTGATTAATAAGTAGACTCGTGCAAAAAATGTTGTTCGGCTGTTGAGCAGAAATTCGAGATGGTTCTTCTAACCGGTTTTCTTCCCAATCGCTCGCTTCAGCTCTTTGGAACATCCGAACCGTCAAACTTCTGGAATTTCTACTCGACGTTGAAACAACATATTTTGTCGGAGCCTACTAATAAGTAGTCGTATGTTTGTGCCACCTACACGACCAAGCAATTAGCACCCTGAATGCGGACATTGAAATCTCGTCATCCCTATGCCAGAGAGTAGATTTTCTTAAAAGCCTAACCTAAGATGATGCTACAGATGTGAGCACTTGGAGTGGCAGTCCGCCTAACTAAAATCTCAAGAGTGGATAAAAGGCCTAAAACCATGAACAAATGTGTTTTCAAGAACATGGAAATGTGTTCAAGGAATTATCACATTCACTCTTTATCGTGAGGGGCCGGGAGTGCAAGCTTATTTAACCAGGATTAAGAGAGGAATAAATTAATAAATTTTCACAGACGATGCAAGCAAAGATATCAAGGTACACGCTAAGGAGAGACTCAAAGGCCGTTCGTTGTACTTTTCAAGGTAATGCGATATTTGGTAATCAGAGGAAGACCTTGAAAAGAAGCATTAGTTGTGGAGGTGGACCGCTTAGTACGTAAATGAAGACGGCTTGTCAACGATACGTCTACTTAGAATAATTGCTCATCCCGCCCCAGAAATTGCATTCTTGGCCGAGGAAAGAAGTTTGTTTGAACTTTATCCATAATGTCCTTCGACAAAAAAAAGGTGGCAAGCTCGTTCATTGAATTCAAGATGTTTTGAGGTAGAAGCAAAGTTTATAAAAGCAACGAAAAATATCTACATTCAATCAAATTAGCTATTGTGTTTTGTTTACTTGAGATTGAAAAGGTCGAATCAGATTCTGGTAGAAATTGATAAAAGTCTGAATCGCAATTCCTAACCGAGAAATGATTTAACATTTAGGGCTATTCTGAGTTTCCTGTTGACATTCAAAAAAAAAATATTGCTTGGCAACATGCGGCTGTTCTAATTTCAGTCTCGGTTTTAAAAGAGAGGAAGTGTCAATTGGTCTGGATTTATGATGGTGCTGGTTGTGATTGATCAAGAACCTTCGAGACCATTGCGCTAGGTGAGCTGTTTTTAGTAATTCATGACCCCTCATGGCAAAGAAAAATGATTTCTCTAACAATAATACACTTACTTCCATTAATTCGAGCAATGCTTCGTGGTGCTTTTCCAGTTCCTCTGTACTTTCAGCCTTGCGAGGCTTGTATTGAAGAGACTCCTTGGCGATGATCTCCTTCACGTTCGGATCTTTTATCAGGCTCAATACATCAATATTAGATTCGTTAGTCAAATCTCTCCCGGATCCTGTCAACTCAAATTTCTTGACTAAAGCCAATATTTGATTGTGTGGTAATACCATAAGAGCTAGTTCGCCCACACTTCCATAAGTCTGATTAGCTTCCAGAATATCCTGGTCTGTGATTTCAGTATTATTAATATACTGCAGGCCCCAGTGCTCCAATCGATAAACGGCATAGGTCTTCCAGTTCTTGGGATGGATCGAATTACCCTCGTCCCCAATAAAAAGCGATGTGATTCCTTGGAGCTGACCCAAAGCGTTGAGTTGGCCCAAGCAATGAATATCGGTCTCCAAAAACTCGAAATTCTCAACGTGGGGAAAACTCTGGCGGAATTTGGGCAAATACTGGACCAAATCGTCAAAGGAGACAAAGTTGAACTGAACCGTGGACGCCTTCTGGGCCCGTGGACGATTCCAGGGACGGTCCAAGAACTTCAGGGATTGCGCACCGTACACGCTCAGAAGGTCGCCGTCAAGCTCAATTAAGTAATCTGTGCCTTGTTCTGAGGTCCGGCCTGTTTCAGAATGGATAAGACTCGGGGCACTGGCCTTGTTTCCTTGGGCAGAAGCTATTCGGGGTCGACTCCCACTTCTCTCCGGTCCCTCTGAACGAGCCAATCTGGAAGTGGAAGCATTCCTACGAAGAGACATCGAATCTGCGGACGATTGGACTCGCTTAGCGCTAACTTGGATGGCTTGAGGAGGAAATATGGCCAAATGAGCCTCCTCCACATCGGATGAGCTCGACTCGGATGACGAATCGGTCACTAAACCAACGCCTGAGAACTCATCACTGGTGGATTGAGTTTCATCGGTGGGTGGGGCCGGGAAGAACCCGATTTTCTTGTCCAAAGTGGCGAAACTATCTGCTTTGGACCGGGATTTTGTGGGAGATCCCAAATCCAACGAAGGCTCGTGTTGCAGGCTCACAAACCGGTGCGGAAGGGCAAATTTGCGTTTCTCTAAACCTGGGAATTTCTTCCTCAAGTGCTCGTTCTTTAATGATGGAGCTGGAAGTTTCCCATCCACTATGTCGGCAGAGGTCTTGGGCGATCCTGGCGACGAACGCCCCCGTTCGTGGACCAAATTCAGCGGCATGTTGTTGAGCTTGGCCTTCAAGTTCGTCTTGGAAGCCTGTCGACATAGACTTGGACCCACAGCGAGACTAGCCAAGCTCGGATTGGAGGACACGGTCTCAGGTTCGACAGTGTCACACTCGGCCTCACTTTGTTCTTCACCGGTGTTCGTCACACTTGGATGCTTCGGAATCGTGCCCATGAAGTTTTTCTGGGTGGGTTCCACTTCGTCCTCGGTGGTGTTCTGAGGCTTGAGGACCTTATCGGCGTTTTGCTTCCAATCCTGCTTCTTTAAAAACGTCCATCTTTGCTTGGCATTGACAATGGAAACGTTCCTCTCTTCCATCTTTTTCATCAGTTGGTGCCGAGCTCCAGATGCCGATCCGGTGTTGCTTTGGTCCTGTTGAGATTGCCTCCATTTGGCTGCATTGTCTCTGACCTCGGTGGCGATCTCTTGTTGGTCCAAAACATTGAGCTCGGGTAAAGACGTGACTAAATGGTAGGCATATTCTGGATTGGACCAAACTGGATTGCCTTCCATTTGGACCGTGTGAAGCTTGACCAGTGCATCTAATTTTGATAAGCATGCGATGTTTTGAATATCATTGTTGCTCATGTAGAGTTTTTCGAGGGTGGGCACCACTTCAAGCCCTTGGGTGGCACGAATCCGATTGCGACGAATGTTCAGCTCTTCCAATGATTTCAAGTCCTGGAGGTTCGTGATCTTCCGAATGAGATTCCCTGCCAAGTTGAGGACTTTCAGGTCGCTCAAGTTCTCCAAACCTGTGATCTAAAATTCTACTGTTTAAGGTCAATATTGGTTTTAGATATTAATCTGAGTTCAGCTTTCGAACCTGCGTAATCCGGTTGCCATGAAGATCCAAAACACTGAGCCGATTACATTTCTGAAGCCCTTCAATTCTCCGAATCCGGTTCTTGCCTAACATGAGCACTCTGAGATTAATCAGGGGCTCCAGATTGCTGATGGTATCCAATCTATTGTGATAGAGGTCCAGGAATACCAAGCGATAGGTTGAATCCAGATGCTGGATCCTTTTGATGAAGTTATGCTGAAGGCTTAGTAACCGCAGGGCTGGCTCGTCCTCTAGAATTGGAACCCCTGAAATTGAAGTTAACAAGAATTATTCAAGAACGGTGCCACAAATCAATGAACAAATGAGATCCTCTTGCCCAATTCTTAATCCTTTTCTGAGAAGACAAACATACTTTTCCCTTCTTTAGAATTAATGAATACCAACGAATTGAAAATCAATTACTTTAATTTGAAAAAAAAAAATGAAGTCTTTAGCATTAAACTCGCTCATTTAAATTCGCCATCAAAATTCGTTTTCTCCGCAAACACTTGTCTACTCCTGTAAGGTCAACCCGGTTCAACAGGGCCGGAATCATCCCCAACCCGCTCCTTTGGGGTAGTAACACTTTTGATACCCATCCTACCAAGGTCCGCAAGCATCAAATCAACACCAGCGGCAGTACCAATGGGTCCTTCCAATGATTCACCAAAGCATTCCACTCCAATTTGACCTTTATTACTGTACATTGCCTTTTTTCATCACATCTTACAGATTGCCATCATCCATAGAGTACTCAATGATCACCTTATCAATTTTGATTGTTCTAGCAAGGCACACTAATGTCTCTGTTACCTAAGTGCTAGTCCGCGAACTTCTAGAAATACGGACTGTGAACAAGCTTCCCGCCAAATCGGCCTGCCCTTGGTCATAGCAACTCTGAGCCACTTTTCGAGTTTGAAATAAGGAATCTAATCTAGATCCTATAAAAGAAGTTCAGCCACGAGTCCAACCTTACCGTGTAAGCCTTTTCGATCCAGATTGATACGGTCCGGGAATTTGAGCTTCTCATCCTCCGAGCGTTCCATTGTGATGGCGCCACTCATGCCACGTACCCCGCCCTCCAAGTCACACCCTCGCCGGACACCGCCCCCTTTCACCTCTCGGGCAGCTTGACCCGATCCTCCTAAGCTGATATTGGCCACTGGAGCTCGTCGGTAGATTACACCAGTGTCCTTCAAGCCATGACTACTCGAACTAGAGGCCATTTTGGGGTAAAGTTTCACCAGAGTGCTATAATTTCCATCCCACTAATGATCAGATTGGTCATGGTTGATAGATGGCCGAACACGGCAAACGAGGAAAGCCGGATTTTCTTAAATGAGTCGCTTGGAACCTGCCTCGAGTAATTCTACTTCCTCTGAATCCGAGTGGAGCCAATGGAACGAACCGTCGATTGATTAAACATTTTCCATCCACCATGACGTACGAACACATCATTTTCAAGGAAGTTACCAAACCGTGAGGCTAAAGGCCAGACATATGCTGACTCTGCCAAAAAGTTGCCATCGATCCGGGATCAAAAGGTCAACAGTGGACCCTGAACAATTGATCAGACCGGATTTTCCTCATGAACTTTGTCGCACGTCCAAGAATGAACCGAAAGTACTTTATGAACCACTCCATCGAGACATGATCAATTCTTCTTTTTTTTGCCATTCCTCTATTTGAGATATTAATTGACACCACTAGAGCTAGGTTGCCAATTGGCAAAATTGTAAAGACAGACAATGTAGTTGCCAAATCAGCAAAGGACGGCTCCTTTGGTCTTAAATATTGTTCTTGCTCAGGTCCCGGCATTCAAGCAACCCAGCTCTTTGCCTTGAACTGGCTTCATATTTCGTTGCATTGGTGGTATAAAGTCACTGGTTGATGATTTCAAGACGAGGTTGTTGCACTCAATCGCTCAGTCCTCAAAACGAGTTGGTCTTCTAGTTAACAAGTTTCAATGTGAGCCAGGGTAATATTTTTTTTGTATTGGCCACAATCCATGCTATTGAGTTCTGATCGAATTGAGACTCAAACCGATTACTTGGCCTATAGATATACACTCAATTACTTTTTCACTTACAAAAAGGAATGCTAGTCTTAACATTGGAAAGGCGTAAGGAAAGAACATGTGACTCTTATGACGAAATTGTCGCACGTTTGTGTATTTCCTTTTACAAGGACCGGTTTTCAGCGGTATAAAATTCCGTCTCCGGCAAGCAAAGGAAACCAAACACCCCGATTAGAAATTTATTTCATGGCGTTGTGTTCACCAGCGGCTGGAATCTGAGTTTCCAACCACTCGTGAAGAAAATAGACATTCTCTAACGTCAAAGTTGGCTTTGAGTGGTTTCGAGGGAAAATCGTATTTTTAAAAACCGCTTCTTGTAAAAAAAACTGTGAATTCAATAGCGGCTTTCTTTGCATGCAGTTTATTCAAGTTTGGATCTCAAAAAAGTTGATTGGTCAACACCTTGAATACATTTGCCAATTCATTATGCCCTCGTGGGTGAAGATAATTGTCTCTTCAAACTCAAAAGTATGAAATAGCAAACGGATTCAAGTTGTCTTGACCTTGTCAACTTTCTTTAAGCCTCACTTTTATAAACTCTACGCCAAGAAGGCCCCCGCTATTATATAAATAGCTATTTCGATACTGTGGGCGTGAGGTTGTGGTTGGAAAAGGAGTCATGTCATTTGGAAAGTAATTTCAGTGAAAGAGTAATCAAGCTCAAAAATGACCTTATTTCTTTGATCTACTTTACAGCGCAAGTTCCAATGCATATTGTATTTATTAACATTTCACTCCCCAAATTCGTTGCTGCCTGTTTCATCGTTTTAGGAGCCGAGACCTGTCAATATCGTGGTTAAGTTTGCAATTCGGCAAACGGACAAAACTATTTTAATTTGAACACTTTGACAAATATGTGGAAGAAGGGCTATCTTGATCGTCCAGGTTTTGTAGGAGCTCTAAAAGTTCCAATTCTTGTGCGTCATTCAAAGCCGAGTTCTCGACACTGTCCCAAAACACCTCTTCGTCCTCGTCCGACAATTCAATTCGTGGTTGGCATCCAGTACTCGAATCCATGGACAGGCTTTTCCGGGCGTCGCCTTGAAACTTCATTTGATATCTATGGTAGGGAAACGAATTGAAAGCAGTTTTTTTGTAGCGCAGAAGATTATTGATTGTAAATTAGCAAAGCCTCACTCACCGTTTACTAAATACTTCTATGTAGTATGACGCTCCGTTCCAGGTGCTCCAGACGAATAGTGAGATCAGATAGGTGACACACAAGGTGTAGCTCTCGAGTACCAAGTAGGGCGGGATCAATGTGATGAGAGTCACATTTTTTTTTTTATTGTATTTTTTTTATTTTTATGTATTTGCGACAATCCATGCTCTTGAATTGTGATCGAATTGGGACACAGAATAATTACTTGGCTTATCCATTTAGTAAAGAGCTTGTCAAGGGAACGCGTTCATGAATAACTGACGTTTTTCCGTGGAGTAAAATCAAAGACAACATGCCTAGCCAAACCGCACTGTACGTGCTTTGAGGTTTGACATTTATTTCATTTTACCTGCTTGTCTAAGCAAATAGCATAAAATAGCACCGAATTATACAAAACTTGTTTATTTTGTTGGGTTTTGTTACACAGCTCACTCAAAGTCACTCAATTATTGAAAATTCATTGGGCAGATGGCGCGACTTGACTGATATTTGTCTTAGTTTTCCCTCCCCAAAATCAGGGTGCCGGACAACATTTTTCCTTGAAATTCCTTCACTTGACATGCCCGATAGGTCTCTATTGGTCTATGTCTACACCAAGGTATTATCCGAAAGAGACAGACCTGATATCGAATTTGGCATGACTGGGCAGGATCAAATATCCAATCATGTCAAACCAAGTACAAAATTCATTAAATTAAGATTTCTTATTTTTGCTCATTTAGGCAAAGACGTTCTTGCTTACTTGTCAAATTTCTGTGCTTCACATATCATCATCTCGTTCAATTGGCGATGCTTTTGCTGGGTTGAGCAGAGCTTTGCCAGCTCAGACATTACGAAAGGAGGATAATCAGTTCTGTTGATTTAATGACTTGAGACTTGAAATGCAGAGATTGGACATGCGAGTAAGTTATTAAAAATAGTTTGAATGAGATGTATGCCTTAGTGTCTCTGTATTGGTAGATTCCAAATCAAATAAATCAATAACCGTGATAGAGACCATGGTATTGCTAATAAATGTAATAAACTCGTATCGACCCAAACTTGTCCGAGCAGCCGAAACCAGGCCAAGTGGCCCAAGTCTTCATTTTACTGCCGGCGATAAAAAAGATTGGAAATCACTAAACCTCCAAATTCATTCCTCATTGACGAAGTGTGAAAACAAGACGAGCCAAAAAGTAGAGTGAGATTTCGTTTGACGAGCGTGACCTTTTTCGCGAAAATTGAGGTTTTTTCCTAATCCTGGGATGAGTCCGGCCATGGAGTACGTCAGTAGTGGAATGGAAAGCTCGGTCGAAGATCAAATGTCTTCTAACGAGGTTTTGTAGATCTATGAGTTACCTCCTAATCAAATGCATTCCCCACTGAGAGAGTGTTCAATGTGCTCAATGAATTCCATCTTCATATTCAGGTACTTGATTAGGAGGTAACGCAAAACTGAAAGGTCTTCTAGCGAGGTTTCAGAGAGCTTTCCACTCCACTACTACCGTACTCCATGGTCCGGCATAAGTTGGACTTTTGCCAGACCTTTGAATTTCCGACTTTTGGCCAGACTTGCCGAGTCCAGTCGAGCCTTTTATTGGAGTCAAGTCAAACAAAATGACACATCTTGTTTTAATGAGCTAAACCAGGCTAATGAAATTACCCTTGAAAGGCGGCTTTCTTACATAAATTACGTAAATTTCTTACGTAAATTCATGACGGGGTTAAGCCCGTTTTATGACAAAACTTCGAGAGTCCGGCCAATTTCACCCAAATCTAGTCTCGAAAAAGACTCGTGTCCGCTCTCGTTCTAGCCCTAATTTTTCCTCATGGGTGGGTCCCCCAATAGCGTGATTTCGAACTGGATCCATTCACTACGTTAGGTAGTCTTTTTTTTTTCGCCCTTAGAATTTGGACCTTTGAATCTCCCAAGGAATCTCCTGATGATTGTCTTCTTATGCGGACACTTCAGACGTCGATCTCAAACTCGTTGTCTCTAGCATTCTCAGTGGCATTGACCCGCTGGGGCGAGTGTGGCTGGAATTGACAGAAACATGTTGTAACCTCCCGTGGGGGGTAGGAGGGGGGGCACCCATCAATGCAGAAGTTGGCGGGGCTCGTGCAGCATGTTTTAACCGCTAACAGACCCCTGATGGACCGATCAGCATCCATGGGTCACGACTATTGAGCATCATCTGGAAGTTAAGTACCAAATATCCCATGGGAGGACCCAAAACGCTCATCTCATCCTATATGCGAATGGAAGAAAACTCAGCCGACCCAAGTGGAGGCAGCTTTTCGCTCTGGTTCGGGGTGTGTGGATTTTTTTTGTCTCTCTTTGTCCCTTTGTCTCACAGGTCGTTGTGACAGTATTGGCCACCCTGATCGACAGACCCGACCAAGGGACCTGACAGACACACAAACACATCGATACACTCACACACTGATTGATATCCAGAGTTCTTCGAGTTCTTCTGCCATCCAGGAACGGGAGAAACCAGGAGCAACGGAGCAACGGAGCCAATTTCTCATGATGGCCTCATCCTAGCCTCATCCCAGCCTCATCCCCAGCCTCATCCCCAGAGTGAGATCAGGTGTGGCTGTCCGTCAGAGACGTTCGTGGCGCCACCTTGGGTCCTCTCATTGTCTCTACCTCTTCACTTATCCATATGGCGGAGCATCCGGGCGTGTGGGAGGAGCCCTCTCATTCGGTCCCCGCCTCCCTCCCCTCGCGAGAAGAATCCGACCAACTCCGAGAGCTGTCCTCGTCGCCCAGAGGTAAAAGAATCCCGCACACCACCACCCCGGATCACGGGTGTCGGATTGGGTGGCCGCATAGTCTGGTTATTCGTCCTTTCAACCGGATGATGATATGATGAATGAATGAATGGATGAATGAACGGATGGCGCGGGCTGGTGACCGGCGATGTGTGTTAGTGTACACAGTACACACATCATTACGATCTGTAGCTACTACTTCCTTCCCTAACTCCTTGCCTCTTTGCTCCTGGCCTAGCCGCCATCCATCATCCACTATCCATCCGTCCAAGTTGTTATCATTGTTGTCTTAGAACGAAGGACACACATACCCCCTCCCCCTCCCATTGGCTCTCTGGGCTTATCTGGGCTTATCTGGCTCGTCAGGTTCGCTTTCTTACGCTTGCCAGGCGTACGTAATGGAATATCGAAGTCAGGCCTTGGGAAACGAACGAGTCAGGAGAGAGACAGAGAGAGAGAGAGTGAGGTGCCGTGTGTTTATTCAATCAACTCCTACTTACTTGGCTTGTTTCTGGGCAAATTCATTGTGGGTGTCGTTGTTGTAACTTGCAGGCCATTTGGTTCATGACGTGAGAGAAGCCGTGGATCACTTCAGGCGGGAGATGTCTGAAAATATGAAGGATGCCTTCAACCGGAGCACCGACAAGCTCTATCATGTCATCACGGGTAACAATCGGATCGTTCAATTCAGGTAAGTAGATCACATACACACACACACACATATAAATAAATGTATACGTACTCGCCTGGCCCGAGGATGAATCCGTGAGGGGATGAATGAGAGAGGCGATATATGTTATGGATAGGCTTCAGCTACCAAGATTGACTTGTGAGTCAATCAAAAATGGCCCATTTCCCAAGGGTAGAACTTTTCATCCCTCAAGTAATAGTGGAGTGTTTCCAACTCAGCCGGGTCAACTTCCCCCCCAATGAATGGCTGAATGGCGCCAGCCTACATTCCAAATCAAATCTGCAATTGACGGGGAAGTGGCAGAGCAGAAATTCGCGATAAGTAGTTTGTGGTTTGGTAATGCATTCATGGCAACTTGGTTCCCACAGCTTTTCGCTTCGGTCTTGATTTTGATCACCATAAGCTTGCGTATTGAAGTAGCGTCCATTGTCAAATTGGGTTGGTGCTTCCAGAATCGGGGAAAATGGCAAACTCATCCTGGAGAAGACCATTCAGAGCCTCAACATGCAAACCAACAAGATCAAGGAGGCCCGACAGAAACTCATCGACGCCGGGAAGCAAGTCCCCTTGAAGTAAGAGAGAGTTACCTCGTTGTTTTATGCAACAACCTTCGTTCTGCACGTGCTTGCTAAAGGCGAATTCTGTAACCCGCTCGTAGGACCAAGAAGCAAATTCGGGAAGCCATCACCGGCGATCCCAACAAGAGAATACGAGATCACTTGAAGGAGGAGCCGCAAGTCAAGATGATTGACAAGTTCTCTTTCACTTTGGGCGTTCTGGTCATTACCTTCACGGAATGGATTATCATGCGGTAAACACGGGAAGACCAACTCATGGCATGCATCATGCATAACCGAGCCTGCGAATACGAGCCATTCTATTTTTCAGACACCCGGACTGGTTTCAAGCTTACTATAAGCTCCTCATGACATTTCTATTCGTGCTTCGGTACGTCAACTACAAAGAGGCCAAATTCCAGTTCTTCATGCTGGACTTTTGTTATCTGGTCAACTTCTCGTGTATGATCCAGACCTTCTTCTATCCGGATCATTTGGTGTGGTTCGTGGCCAACTTTGCCGCCTCCATGGGACCCTTGGCCACGGCCATCGTGGTCTGGCGAAACTCCTTGGTCTTCCACGATCTGGACAAGGTCACGTCGTTCTTCCTCCACGCTTTCCCTCCCCTCCTGTGTCATTTGCTCCGTTGGGACCTGATTCCCTGCAACGCTGTCCAAGCCAACACCACGCTCAGTTTTGGGCCCTACTTCTTCTCGGCCGTGGGGATCTATGTGTGTTGGCAGATCATGTATCTCATCGCCACGGAATACCTGTTCAAGTCTCAATTGGATGCGGATCCCGAGCTGACCACCAGTCTCCGCTATTTGTCTCAAGACAAGAAGAATCCGGCCCGAAAGCTCGTGAGGAAAGTGTGCGTTCAACTCAAGGTCCTGAGGCAGGACGAGGACATGGATCCGGATCAATGGAAGACCAAAATCATCTTCGTCGTGTCCCAACTCGTGTACACCATCTGTACGCTCATTCCGCCTTACCTGATCTTCCTGAGCTACAGTGTGAGCGTCATCTACTTGATCACCATCTTCTCCTGGGCTACATGGAACGGAGCCTCGTATTATGTCGAGGTGTTCAGCAAACGGTAAGGGTTACCTGGGGATCGGGAAGGAATTTTCTAGGCCCCTAGGATGTCTTCCATATGAGGCAATCAACCAAGTCCTATGTTGTTTTTGTTGATATTGAAGGGGTTTGGGTCTGTTGACGCAGGAACAGGAAAAAAAAACACAAGAAAAAAAATCCGTGCCAAGATGCAAACAGGATTAAATGTAAGTTAGAAACAGGGCGAGTTTCATCACATTGAAGTGTGCGAAATCGACTTTGCCAAGCCTGGTGTTGTTGGTTTTTTAATTGAGTGTTTTGGCATACTCTAGATCTGAAGCAGGATAATGCGCCGTGTTTTTCTTAACCGCTGAAGAGAAGTAGACGAGGAAACCATCTCGAGTCCCACAGTCTGTTCATCACGGGGGATTATTAAATTCACAAGTACAAAAAATATCGGCAAGGTTTACAGCTGGAGGTTTACCTGTAACACTCATTTTGGCGCAATTAACGGCAAAACAGTGGGAAAATTGTTAACGTCAGGGATATCAACGGTTTGATCCGACCCACGTTGATTCTCTTTTAGGTGAAAATCTCTAAAGAACGTCAAATTTGTCCCAAGTTTGACCGAAAGAAGTAAGAACCTTTGTGTTAGGTCTCTACTATATTCCTAAGTTCACTAATTACGTACTTCCTATGAACGAACCAGTTCGTAACAAAATCAAACCGCTTTAGAGGAGCGGTTTTGCCCAGGGAGCAGAGAATAACATTCATTTTGGTCGTGATTTTCATGTTCGTCTTTTCATGTATGAGTGGTTTTGTAGGTACAATATGAAGTTTGGTCAAGAGGTCGTGCCCAAGGAAAAAGCCAAGGATGACGACGGACCAGAGTCGTCGTCGTCGTCGTCCGATCCTAAACGGTCCAAATCAGGCGAAAATCAAGACGAGGACGACGACATCTTCCTGGACTCGTTGGATCACCTGAACTTGAACGAATCTCAAGCGATTGAACTAATTGAAATCCTCGAGAAACTGGAGGACGATGCCGACGAGAACAAGTCTGCCAATCGGGCGAGTGGATCGTCCGAAGATGGCAGTGACATTGTCCAGATTTCCAAGTCGGATCTGGAAGAGAAAGGTGAGCGAGGCGAGAATATTTTCGATCTCGGTCCAAAAATGACGGAGTTGGTCATGATTGAGTTGTGTATATTGCATGATCCCTTTTCAGAATTAGAGGAATTGGTCTCTCAACTGCCACCTGAAGCCAAGAAGGATGTTTGAATATCAAATTCGTAGTAACTATTGTCAGGTGTTTGTTTCATACTACTACTGTCGTCTTATTTTGGCCTGCCCATATTTATCCGTCGGAATCGACTCTGGGAAGAGCAGTCCTCTTTTGTTAACGATTCATATTCATCTGACCCAAGGGCCGGATACTTAAAGAGTCCGAATAAATGAATGTTCTTATTCCTGAATTCACATTACTTGTCATTTCTTTCTCTCTCGCTCGATACGGATTGATCATCACTGGACTGTTTGACGTGTGTTGACCACTCAAGCATGGGGTTGGAATGGGATAGGTAAAATAAACCCGTTCCACATAATTGTCCGGGACGTCGTGGCCTCTTTTTCAAACCCGTCGTTGGTCACCTCACTCCGCCGTGTCCCTGGGCTCACGTATGTTAGGATTCAGTGACCATTAGTCACAAAATGCAAGCAAAATGTAAACAAGGTCTGTCATTGGTTGAAAATGAGGGTAAGCAAAGTCAAAGAAGTAAGCAATCCCTGTCAAAGTGAAAAGGCGAAGGAGGCTAGTGATGGGATCAAATACATTTTCAAAATCAGGATTGCTCGAAAGCTAGGATAGTCAAAGCACCAGGCGTTTCCCACGTAACGTTTTCAACTAACGGGTTTCCGATATTCCGATGGGGATGCCACATGCGACTGAAAATGTCAATTGGCAGCCCTAGTCGCAACCTCCAATGATTATTTATTTGATCCCATCGGTACTAGAGGCGGGAAATTCAAACTGAACGGAAATCGTCATTTTAAGGTCAAAGTTTCAGATGTTCCTGTCAATAATTTTATCGAAAAATGTTACTACAATACAACATTTTGGTAGCCATTTCAGAATCAATCACAATTTGAATCCTTTTTGCATCACAACCCGGGCTAGGAGGCAAAAACGTTCAGACCAGTACATAACTTTCAAGCTAATGTCGACAAATCCCACATCTACCGTAAACTTGATGATTGCCTGAATGCAAAAAAACTCCAAACTGCCCCCATGTTAGATTTCAAAAGAGATTGTCGCTCCTTTCATTTAATGATGATTTATCAAACAAAATTGACTGGCTAAGATAAATACAAAAAAAGAATGTTTCACCTAACGTGACTTCGCCAAAGAATTGTCCAAAAGCAAAAGTAGTCACCCTTGGAAAATGATGCATTTTCGAAGCTGCCGAGCCCTCAAACGGTCTTTCCGAGTCCGATTTGGTACTTTAGTTGCGTGATTATCAATTTGGAGTATTGCGTTGCGGAATCATCGCTGCCATCCTCAACACCATGATTCATCCAAAGAAGATCACGGGCTATTTTACCTTTGCCTTAAATGCGTCTCGTTTTTGATTAGATAGGAATGGATTGAGTAGGGCTCTGTATTTAGCAGAGTACAAAAGTGAGATCAGCGCACCATAGCAATTTAATTTTAATTCCTTTCCATAACAATGAGTTTACCTGGGCCCCAGATCCAAACCAAACGCACTCACATAATATTCTCTGATTCTACGTGTCATATACGGCTTTGGCTACCCTTCAGGCACCCTTGAACGTACTTTGAATGTTTCAAATGCCAGTTGTTGAGCCACTTTCTTTATTTCTGTTTGAAAGTACCTAGTTTGAATCTGGTGTTGCTGTGATTGCAGATATGAATGCCTGAAGAATAACTTAAGCCTTAGAACTAACTCTTAAAGCACAAAAATTTACAGAAATGTGTTTGGTTTGGATCTGGGATCCATGTTAGCTCAATGTTTTGGAACATAATTGAAAGTTCAAAATTAACTGCAATGGTGCTCTGACCTCACTTTTGTACTCTGTTGATACAGGGCATTAGGATTGAGGGCAAAGTGTATGTAAGACGAGTATTAAAATGAGTGGAACAGGCCAAGCTTGAATTTCCCTGAGATGTTTATGAAATGTGACAAGCACCACCCACTATTTTTATTATTTAACTTGAATAAAGTCTTACTCACTTTGCAAACTGAGAATAGTTTATAGCTTATCAAAAATTATTGACCATTACTACAGGAGCAAACATATCCAAAGACGTTTGTCCACAGGGCTTTATTGTATGGCTGTTATGCATGTACACATATATGAAACTGAACATGTCATCTTCAGCTTTAAACAAAATAACTGTCCATAATCATGGAACAAGTTCGGTTCCTTTTAGCCTATGTCTGATTTGCTTTTGTTACATTGAAAGTGACAAAGGTGGGGCTTCATGAAAACTCTCAGTCAGGGTAGGCATCAAAAACATCCATCTAACGTAATGCCACGTTTTTGCAACCACGCAACTAACGTACTATAATCGGACTCCGAAACTCTGTTTGCGCCGAGTCCCTTTAAAACGACTAAATAAATGTAAATAACAACAGAATAATAGTCAAGGAAAACATTTAACCCTACTTGAAACTCACGCAGATGCCACGGCGGCACTTCTACCGGGCTTTCAATGGGGCGAATGGGGCGCTACCCTCGCGTTTTGCCCTTGGATATCAATTTCATCAGGGCACTTATTTGGAACTTGATTTGAACAGTTCCGAAGCAACAAATCGGCAAGAAATTTTTCATTTCGTGCAGAGAGTATATCAAACGCAGGTAATTACAAGCATACAGTATTATATACTTTGTACTTAAGCACCTTTACAGGTTGATGTGTGCCATCTATCGACATGGTGCTAATCAGCATAGCTTCGGAGGTAATTGAATACGCATTGAATTACGCATTCATTTGCAGCTTGGGCAATATTCGTTGTTCTACATTGACTCCAACGGCTCAAACTTTGTCATTCCCTGCGGCACGGTGGTTGGATCATTTAACTACGTAATGCAACGATTTAGAGGCCAATCGACCATGAACCTATACATCTGGGATCGACCTGATGCATCTTTACACAAGTTTAAACTTCAGGAGCAACTAAAACGAGAAGTAATGTATAAAGATGAACCAAGCTCTATTTGAGATGTCCAAGATGATGCATTTAGACTGTACTAGCTTGCTATTAATTCAATAAAACATGAGACAATGTTCATGAGCGGAAATACATACGTTTTCCTGGCACATATGTATTTTCAGGTCCTTTCATACGGGCACGATACAAAGAATACCTACTGAAAGAATGGGAGTGACTTTTTGACTACACGTGTATGGTTATGAGGTCCAGTAAAGAAGGCGCTCGCTCGTACTGAGACTCATATCCATTGTGAGAATGAAGTTCAGTAGAAATACATTAGTTCGTCTGATTCAAGCTAAATAATTAAGCTGCGGCTGAATAATGTAACCAAACAACAGAGAGCCGTGTCGGAATCCGCTTGAAGCGGCAACTTACATAAACACTTCATAAGAAGCCACCCTCATTCACACAAAATATGGTCAATATATCGGGCATACCAAACTTTCCGACTATATTCATTAAAATCAGCTTTGCCGGGCGAAGTGTCAAGGCGATGGGACAGAATGTATTAGATTTATTATGTGTACTGTATGTTTTCAGCGGAAATAAATGAGGGTGAGGTGACATGTCAGTTTTTGTGACAAACATTGAAGGAGATGGATGCGTTTGAAGGCAATGAGAATATGTGAAAGATCCGGGGGTCAAGGGACTAGACATGCTACTACTCTTGTGGACACCCATCAAGCATGACTATCCTACTGTCCCATCCACTCATCGAATGGTGCTTTGGTTCGGCGCATATGCACTTCTGACGAAGTGCATGATGAGTCTGATGCATGGCTGAGAACTTGACCAGAGTCAGTCTAATCTAGTCCAATCCTAATCAGGTCACACCGCAGCCTGCGTACCTGGATGGAGAGACGCGCCGCACAGATGGTCAAGACGTGGATTAGGGTTATCCTCGGACTCCCGATGCTCCTGATGCTCCTGACCCCAAGCGTGAACCACCCTTCTTTCCTAGGATTCGCCCGTCCAAGAAAAACTCGCGCAACCTTTGAAGCTACTTGCCTCTTGTTGGCGACCACTGATTAGTGATTACCCTTTACACAACCTGACTCGGACGGATGGACGGACGGACGACCACGGGCCCATGATGGATGGGCCCTGATCCGAGACCATGGCATCCCAGGCCCACTGGCCGCTCCGGACTCTCCAACGGGCTGAACACAGCCATTCGGCCATCACGGCCTACATTCAGGATTGCTTCCGGCGGCAAATCTTCTGTGATCTCAGGCTCCGGGCCGGCTCGGATCCGGCTTGGTCCATCCACTGTCACCGATGCGTCCTGGGGGCCGTCTTTCCCCCTCTCCAGGCCCTCTTGGCCTCGCCGGACGACCGGACCGTGGACCTGATCTTGGCCGAATTTGCGCCCCAGGAGATCGCCCCCCTCATTGACAGCATTTACGCCCATCTAAGTCAAAAATCCTACGTTATCCCCGCCTCATCCATGGCATTGGCCCAATTGCTCAGTCGGCCCACCAGGCTCGGCCCCCCGCCCCCGCCGGCCGTGATTGATCGGACTACGCCCCACCCCACCGACTGGGCCCAGGCCGACGTCTTACCCGAGCTCGACGGTTGTCAGCCAGCCGAGGCGGGAGCGGCGGGCCAGGATCATGATGCGTTGCTGGACTGTGTCAAACTGGAGCGCTGGTCCCCGGCCAGTGAGAGTGAAACCGTGGACGTCTCGCCCGCCCCTAGACGTGGCCGGCGTCGTGTGGCTGCTCGGAGTGGCCCCATCCTACGATCCAAGGGCCAACGGAAACGATTGGCCTCGAAAAAAGTGAATCCGGCCACGCCCAAGCTGAGTCCCGTCTATCCCAAGCCCATCAACCATTTGGATTATTATAATGCCGATAAATTGGCGGCCCGCAAGCGGAGTATGGCCTGCGATTGCCCCGGACTGACTTTCGGCAATCTGATGGAACAGCAAAACCATTTCTACACCGCCCATTGTCAGCGAGATTTTTCGGTCTGTGAGACTTGCGGTAATCCGGTCCGGATCAAGTACATGGAAGCTCATCGAGAGACGTGTGCGGGTAGTCAGAGAAAGCCGTGCTTATGCCCGCATTGCGGACATCATACCAAAGGCAGTGGCACCCTGTCCACGCATATGTTCGATAACCATATGAAAGTCAAATGCAAGATCTGCGGGCAAGAATTTGTGGGCGATAAAAGTCGTCGGAAGCACGATCACGAGCAACACGCTCAGACTTTTGACTGCGATCATTGCCCGCTACAGTTTAACACCCTGTACAAGAAACGATCTCATATGGTGCGAGTCCACGTGCCCGACCACCTTCGTCCCTATGTCTGCAGTGAGTGCGGGCAAGGCTTCCTATATGAAGGCAAACTCAAGCGGCATAAGATGAATAAGCATATTCGGGCCCGGCCCTTCGCCTGTCGTTGCGGGTGCGACAACGTGGCTTACAACGACCAAAGCACCCGCAATCAGCACGAAAACCGGAGCCATCCGCACCATCCCATCGTCTTGGAGCGGCTCAAAAACCCCACAGTCAAGCACAAACCCGGCGTTCGGAAAGATCCGATGACCGAGTCTGAGATTTGGACCGACCCCCCGTAGATACTCACAGCTAGCTGTTCTTAGAGAGGTTTGTTGGAATGAAATGAAAATATAAATATTAATGCTGTCTTTTCTGGCCGAACAAATCTTTGCCACGTTTTTCTGGACACTTTGGATTCAACTCGGACGCATCTGATCAGTGAAGTGATACCGGTAGAACAAAATCACGGCCAAGTGTGGCTGAATGACTAAAAGGCAGCACAAACAGGACAAGAATCTTCTTCACAAAGGTCAGAAGATCCTAGTGAGAGAAACACCCAGGTTATTTCTTGGTTAGAGTATAATCTAGGTAATAGTCGGTAATGATATCGTCTCTTCTTTTTAGGCATAGGAGTTGTACCTCCCTATAGATATTTGGTTTTCTATGTATCTCCCAAAAAGTGCAGGATCGACTAATAATCCAGGCCCCTTGACGTTGTCCTCTCACAAGGCACCATCAAGATTGAAAGAAATTGTGAATGAACTATCCAATCACTTTGAATGTCTTCAAAAGCATTATGATTGGATTTCTCGATTCCATGGAAACCAGTCCGTTTTCTGTCCACAGAGCAGCAAACACAATCGGCTGAGACTTGATGGAAGCCAAAGGTAAAGCTCAAGGCACTTCTCATGATAGCTTTCCAAGACCTTCTCACTTCCAAGTTGAGACCCAAAAATAGGCGGCATTTTTCAACAGAGATACATACATATTTGAGTAGATCCATTGATCTGACGCTTGGCCCTGACTCGGAGATGAGCGCATGGTCGAACAAAAAAGATCCGTAACAAATCAAACGATTGAGACTGTATCATCCTATGACGTGGTCCTCACTTTGGGCTTGGATCTGGGCACCTTATTAGTCATCCGGTCGACCACAATGGGGTGATCCGGGTGATTGCGGTTCTCGTGCTGGTTGCGAGTACTCTGATCGTTATAGGCCACATCCACACACCCACATCGACAAGCAAAGGGGCGTGAGCGAATGTGCTTGTTCATCCGATGGCGCTTCAGCTTATCCTCGTACAGGAACCCTTGGCCACAATCCAGACACACATGGGGCCGCAAGTGATCCGGCAAATGCACCGACACCATATGCGACTTCTTCTTGAGCATCGTGTTGAATTGCAGCGGACAGTGATCACAGTTGAAGCTCTTCACGTGCTGGGTGCGCTCGTGGATGCGTTTCAACATATTGCCCACGAACTGCTCGCCACAGCTCTTGCACTTGACATGTTTATGGTAGCTGAACACGTGGGAATTCAAATTGCAACGACGAGGGAACTCCTTGCCGCATTCTGGACACAGAAAGGGACCCACCTCACTGGCACAGGATTCTCGATGGGCTTGAATGTTGTAGGTCCGCACCGGATGGCCGCACGTGTCACAGATCGTGAACTCGTTCTGACAATGCACCGAGTAAAAGTGGTTTTGTTGCTCTTTCAGATTGTTGAGCGACATCCCCGGACAATCACACTTCAGGGTGTTCTTCAAGGCTTCCAAGTTTTCAAAGTTGGAATGATCCAAATGAGTGACCGTCTTGAAGCGCTTGGCCTCCGCTTTCAAACCGCTGCCTTTCTTTCGACCTCGTGGCCCTCGAGCGGGCACGCCGGGCACGCCGGGCACGCCGTCCATGCCGGATGCTTTCCTGGGGGGCCGCTTGGCCCATCGCCGTCGCCTCTGGGACTGGGCTCGTTTCGGGAGGGCAGCCGGCCTGATATCGCCCTCATGGTCCTGGTCCCTGATCGCCTGAAACAAGGCATTCAAGGCCGGCCCATCTGAACTATTATCACTCGAATCCCAGCCTCCAAGAGGCTGATCTGCTTCTTCACTCCCCAACGCCAATCGGTCTTGGAATGATTGGCACTCTTGTTCAATCTTGGCCATGGTTCCAACCGCGGCGATGGCCATGCCCTCATCACCGTCATCTTGGACCCGGGCGGCATCGGCGAGAATGGGCGGGAAATAGCCCATGAGGGTGGAGGCCAGGGCCTCGTTCGAATCCGTCCAATCCAGGTATTGGTCGTTCAAGTGAAGGTAGATCCGGTCAATGAGTTCTCGAATGCCAGACACGGGGAAATCGGGCAGGACCAGGTCCACCATGGCGTCGGGCGTGTCTAGCAAGCCTTTGATGGGGGGAAAGACGGCCGCCAAAACGCAGCGATGGCAAGAGACGGATTCCCGGCCATGGGCACCCCGGAGATTGAGATCGCAGAACCTCTGGTGGCGGTAGCAATCTTGAATGTAGCCCGTGAGGGTGGCCTGGAGGTCCTCGGCCAATAGCACGGGCTGGCCGGGGCCATCCATGGCCGGATTGGCCACACTAGGCGGCTTGTTGACGGAGGGTTTGAACAATAATTGGGTCTGGATCGTCTGGATGAATATCCCCCCGACCGATGCCTCACATGATGGGAGGATCGAGGACCTGACAGTCAACTGTCCCAGACTCCCAGACTCCCAGACTGTACCACCATACGACCACACACGACCCTGACTACAAACAAAAAGACACACAGGCCGTGGACACGGGCGGGCACAAAAGGGGATCGACGATCGCGCTAAACGTTATTCTCCACCGATTAGTTGGCGGTGCTACTTTTTAAAAATCTTACCCTGACCTAACCATACCTAACCTAACACGATATCAATGACCCTTAAAGTCTCTATCTCAACCTTTTAACATTTTGCCACAAATTTAAAAATGTGCACCGCCAACTAATCGCTGGAGAATAACGTTTATCGATGATGGCGAAGCTCGAAGTCGAGGCAGTCAGGCAGGCAGATAGGCAGGCAGGCAGGCAGGCAGGGTGGCCGGAGCGGAACGCTCTTGAGCCGGAGGTGGATTGGGTTCTCACGGTTCCCACTCCTCAATGTGGATGTCACTTGATACCTGAATAGCGGGTGGATAGTTTTAGTTGCGAGAGAACTTCTAGCTCGATAGGATGATCTCGTGGGACGATGATAGTCATGCTGGATGGATTGGTGCCCACGAGAAAGCTCTCTGAGATCTTTGGACTGAGTCGCTGGCTGGTTGGGAGAGGTTTCCATGGAAATTGACGTGCCAGCTCCATCTTCCAGCCAGAGGGTTTGGATTTTTCGATTGATTTCCATGGTAATTATATGTCTCTAACAAATGCCATCCATCACCCATTCCTGCGACCTAGTTTTCAAGTTAAAAGATTCATCAGTAAGGGTCGGAAGAATAGTTTGTTAGTTTGGTCAAAATAGCTGTTTATAAGTTATAAAAACCAACCAGAATAAGTTCCAAAAACTTTAGAAAAAGTTTGTTTTATTCAGTTATTCAAGTATAACGGTGGTTTTTAGGGTCAAATTTCCTGGATTATGATTATTTGATTATTCCTTCATATTTGGTGCCCTCCTTTTTCATCTTATTCATCGGTTCATCTCAAACGCTTAGTATTAGTAAGGGCAGTATTTCTTCTTTCACTGATCTGATGATCCAGAGTTAGCAAGCATGTGGTAGGAATGATGAAGATTGCAGAAGTCTGGTGTAGACCCTAGATCATATCTACAGTCCGTACGTACTCTTGGGAAGTTGTAGTGACATTGCCTTGAGCAGCATGAAATTTGTTTCAATGATCGCTAGGGTCGCTAGGCAAAAGGTCGACGCTATAAAACACTCCACTTCTAGAGGATGGATGGAGGTAAAGATATTCAGCAATTTTCGTTTATAAAGGATTTAAGGATAGTCCTCGAATATAATGGAAAGTTCCATGAGCATAGCCATTTGAATGTGGCTAAAGCTTTTCAAACATGTGCTTGGATCTATTGGTCGTTTAAGCCCACGGATAGCATTAAGATGCTAACTTTGTACAAGTCGTTGTGTATGGTATATCATTTGTTCAAAAGGAAAGCTTATTTACATCTTGAAAATGGGCTCCAGTTAATTCATCCACGAACTTCTAGAAATATGCATTTCTTCATAACTTTGGACTTATCTCCTGAGTTCCCTCAGTGTAGTTTTTGGCTCAAATTTAGCCAAGATCATCTAGTCAACAGGATCTTGTGGTCGTATGAAGTACTTATTTGCAATAAAGTGAACGCTTTAAGATATAAGAAATTTTTACTACCGTTTGGAGTACACATCTCTAGAAGTCTGTGGTTCATCAAAGGTGACTGGAAACTTACGTTCCAGCCACTCGTGAACACAAGACCATGAAATGAGATTTCTAATGGTGGCGTTTGGTTTTCTTTGCCTGCCAGAAAGAGAGCATTACATCGCTGAAAACCGGTCCCTGTAAAAGAAATATTCCAACCATGGGGAATGTTTTCTTTTGGTTTGTTTTTTTTTCACGGGCTTTTTTAACCGCTACGGGGAATGTAATCCCCAATACTATTAAAATTAAAGGTTATAATTCGTCTATTTATTACCATTAAATCTTAATATGATATTTGTTCTACCAACGATTTCGAGTTGGCAGGCATATTCAAGATATGGCTGAACAATCGACTTGTACAGAGTTAGCATCATGATGCTATCTCTGGACTTAAACGTGCGATATATCCAACCACACATTTGAAAAGCCTTACCCACCTTCAACTGGATATGCTCATCGAACTTTCCATTATCTTGGAGGACTACACCTAAATCCTTGATGGATGAGACCTGCTCAATATCTTTACCTCCATTATCTACGAGTGGAGTATTTAAAGGAGTTAACCCAAATCTCAAATGCAATCAATTGCAATTACTCTGAAAAGTAATTGTAACTGCCCATTCGTGATTGCAATTGCAACCAAATTAAAGGTCTGACTACTGAAGTGCAAGAGACAATAGGTTTTAAATACGAATCTTTATTGAGTGTTTGTAGCAACAGATGAATAAATTGTTGATCGAGAAGAAAACTCGACGAACGAAATTACCACGAAACCTATGAAAATAGAACTACGCAACCTCTACAAATTTGCTAGCGCTTTTCAACAACGTTTTTCCCCCTATACCGCGTTTTGAGTTCTCTCAAATCCCTCGGCAATTGTTGAAATCACATCCCTGGCTTTGGCCTGATTGGCACAATAGAACACGTGACACATGAATTCTGTGGCCATCGTGCACAAATCGTTTCCTGCGATGAAAGCCAAATAATGGTTATCGGTGGAACAGCACCCACAGGCTGAAATCTGAGAGGAAGACACAAGGAAAGTCAAAAGCCGACTGATTTCTCTCATTTGAAATACGTAGTGACTCACCTCAGGGTAGGTGTAATTAAGGACTTCTTTTCCTCTCTCGTTACAAAACATTTTCACGCCCAATTCTTGGAGATGGATGCTTACAGAATGGTGGACTTTCTTCTGATCATGGATCACACGATGAATGGCTTTGTCCAAAAGGGACGCATCTCCAACATTGCCGACCTAAAGGTATCATCAACAATATGCACGTCTTTATAGATATTATTTCGTTTTATTGTACATATTTATGAAGCGACGACAAGAGTCGTGACGCAATCCTTGGCATTGGTATTTGTGAGATGATAAAAAGAGGTGGCAATTTTGGTGAAGGATCAAAGGACGACTGTAAACACCCATTAACATTACCAACAAAACTCGAGTTCGAGTCGTTGCTTCTACGTAGAGTCAATGGTTCTGCGCTTTTCTGTGCTAAATTGAGCATTGGGAAACCACCATTGGGAGTATTCAGTTTGAAACAAAGTTAATTCCTGGAAATCCCAAAGTGACTTAAATTTGTCATATTTCTGTATATGAAATGCAAATTTCTGCAAATGTACGTAAACTGAATAATGAGAACGAGGNGTCATTGAGCGGAATTTTATTCCGTTCAAGGCCATATTACTCTCAGTTACCCATGAGTAGATTCGATCTTTTGTCCTTTGCAAGTCTAGTGGAATCTTGGCCATTCCTACCAGAAACCAATTTTGTATAAGCAGCATAAGAAGAGAGACAGGCAATAATACTAAGCTTTTGAAGCGGGGCAATGAATATTATAACAAGGAGGGGCCCTAAGATGGAGCCTTGGGGAACACCCGACTTGACATCATGCATGTCATTAAGGGACCCCTCAATCTTTACTATTTGCCTCCTATCCTGAATGAAGCTTCTTACCCAATTGAGAACCTTGCCTTGAACCCAATGTCATGAAGTTTATTCAACAAACGGCCATGATCTACTTTATCAAAGGCTCGTGCCTTTCCAGTCCCTCAATGGACCGCTCAAAATGCTCAATCAGTTGGGTAACCGTGCTAAAATGTGCTCGGAACCCATGCTGGCTAGGAGGAAGGACTTCATTGACCTCAAGAAGTTCAATAAGTTTGGACTTCATGATCTTCTGAAACACCTTTGCAATATTCAAAGTGAGAGAAATCGGCCCATGGTAACTGGGGAGCGACTTAATTCCCAGTTTGAAAGTTGGAGCAACGTGAGCTAACTTAAGTGAAAATGGAAACTTGCCCTGATCCAAGATGCAGCGCATCAAATACGAGAGAACAGGGGCAAGAACCAGTGCACATCTTATCAGACACTGTGATGTCACACCATCTGGAGCAGGAGAACTTGAATGCCTCAATTCTCTGATGCCCGCTATAGCATCTTGATCTGTGACTATTAGATCATCGAATTGCTCAATTTGACTAACGTCATCAATCCGTTGGTGTTTTTTTTTGCGGGCATTAGAGTGAGATTTATACCTTCGAAAACAGGTCCTCGTAAAAGAAAAGGTCAAACGGGTCCAAAGATGTCTTTCTAGGAATATTACTGACATAAGAGAGTTCTCGTAGTGAAAGAGATTACTTTACAGTGTTCAGAGAATGTACAAAATGTATCTGATACTGTACGTTTTCAAAATCATGTATGAGTTTTGCCCCAATCAAGATTTTTGTGTCGATTCTAGCTACCACAGAGGCCCAATGAGCGTTTTGGAAGCACCTTACCAAGTTATTCAAAACAAAGCAGTCCTCCCCTCTTCTTTCTCGGGGCCCCTTCATTGTTCAACTTGATTCCCTCCATTACTCCTTGGGAGCACGGAGTTGTTGTTGATCCGGTGGTATTTTTCAAGTCAAATTTGGACTCATTTCTTACTAGCATTCTTGTCCAACCCTGATCCAACGGTCTGCCAACTCGGTCGGTCAACTCAAATTCGTTGGGAGACGAAGTGTCATTTAAAGCATTCAAAGCATAAATAGACGAATCATTTACCCTTTCCTTCAAACAGTACTCGGAATTACATTCCTGTAGCTGTTAGAAAAAACAGATCTTCGACACACCTAAGCCACAGGCATTCGTTCCGGGTAGGAGGTACTACAACTCCTATATATAACGTTCCGTCAGTACTACTTGCTTAAACAAAGTCAAATTCAAGAGTTTTTTGCATTGTCCTGATCAATTCAGAAGTAGGAACGATATGATGAGCTAGTGATTTGTGGCACCCTTTCATTTTTTATTCGTTCACAATGTTCCATGATCAAGTTCCAAGGCCAAATTTTAAACTTCTGCCCGCCAAGTGACATTAGCTGACTAGCAATAGCTGGATATGTGGATATGATCTTGTTTTACTTTTTAGACGACAGGGAGTGGCTTTAAAACTCCGCCGGACGTAATCAATCAGAAAATGTATGATTCATCCTGGTGGTGTAATATGCCGTCAATTTCCGGACTTCATACATAAGTGAGCGCGCCAAATCGAAGTCAGAAATATTCCAGAACCTAGTAGACAACTCATCATGTAAAAAGACCAAGATGTTTAAGAAGAGAGGCGATCTCATCTGGTATTGAAGGCAATTCGTGTCAAGGCCATTGTTATACTTGAAAGAATAGACGTGCCAGGGTACAGAAGTTGAGACTGTCTGTGGTCTGTTTGGTCTGTTAAGCGGTACATAAACAAAACTTCAGAACTAGATGCATTCGTCCTGGTTGTTGTGTGATATACGAATCAAATTCTTGGTAGGGAAAGCTTCAGAATCCCAACAACTCTCTCAAAAAATCCACCTTGGTACCAGAAAACAGTCTGTTAGGGAAATACCCGTTTCTGATCTCAGTTCCCGAGAACTTTTCTCTGTACTGTACCAAGGTACTTTGCTCCTCTTCTCGCTTCTTTTCTCTCCGTTGTCTTTCCCTCTGTTCGTCCTCGTGTTCGCGGATATTTCACTCCATCCTTCGTACAGGGTGAGGAGAAATGTCCAGTCTCTGTAAAGTACGCTTGAAGTGTGGCCAACACCGAACTGTAGTCCCTGATTTGGTGACTTGGTGAATAAATTTGGATTAGCTTGGACGCGCCAAAAACAATCCATATGTTTTGAATGAACACCTCAGGCGGATCTGGATCACCCGGTGGAACCAAGCATTTCATGGAAAGTCACAAGGATGAACGCTAAAAGAGGAAAGTTCAGATGAGAGCCATCAGTACTAGTCAAGTTTTCGTTGCCAAGGTTTGCCTTGAGGTACTCGAAACACCGTTTGATCATGTCCAATGAAAGTAGCGGATCAGAGAACAAGTCTGAGCCCAAAAGATCCAAGATTTGTTCCGTGTGCAATGACACCTCCAAGAACTTTCATTTGAACTACGGTGCTCCCACTTGTTCGAGTTGTCGGGCCTTTTTCCGACGAGCCCATCGTCGAACTGTCTCGTCTGAATTGGTTTGTCAATTCGGAAATTCGTGTCAGATCACTCCCGAAACCAGGCGAAACTGCTCCAAATGTCGATTCGATCAGTGCATCAATGTTGGGATGAAAGTTTCATTGGTATTGGATGAAGGTCAGAAACAAGAGCGTTTCCGTCGAAGTCTCAGGAAGAAGCAAGGAGATCAACCCAAGCTGTCCACCTTGTCTCGATCTAGTTCGTTCAAAGAACCCTCAAGCAGTGTTTCAAGCTCCGAGGATCGGGCTGATGACGATGAAGATGGTTCTGGAAACAACTCATTGATGAATGATGGCTTCACCGTAACCTCCCACGGGTTCTATTGTCCGGATCTTGGATCACGAGGTGTGGAACGAATTTTTCCAGCCCAGACCTTATGGCCGAAAGGACCTGCTGATAGAAACCTACACGAGTTATGGGGAAAGCTAATCCAAGAGGTCAAGATCAATCCCATATTTGAGGCCGGCCTTGTCCAATTCCACTTAGCCGGAGTCGCCTTGTCGGAGGTGACTTTTTTCAAGCATATGGCCACGTTGCGTCAGGTGTTTTTGGAATTCGCTCTCAATGCATACTGGATGTTGGACCAACACCACACGCTACTTAATCAAATGATTGCTAAACAATCAAGAGTATTTCTGTTGTGTATTCTGGCCAAGTATTTCACAGCCGACTACGGATCCCACCAGATTGCTTGGTTAACTCTTGGACGACATTCTGTGGCGGTTCCCTTGGTCACCCTGGCCCAATGGAAGGGATCAGTTCGTATCTTCCAGAATGAGTCGTTCTCCCAACGATTCCAGGTTTTGGCCATTCAGCTCAAGAACTTCTGTAAGTTTCCTCAGTCGTTGCCGGAGCTAGCATGGAGTTGCTTGAATGTTCATGCCATGCACCCTTACAAGGCCAGTTTGGATCAATTGGGAGCTTTTGAATTCTTGGATGATTTGCCATCTCCCCAACTCTCAATAATGGGATCAACCACGTTGACCCTCAACGAGCGGGATTGGATAAAGTCGCACCTCAAACTTATTCGGACAAGTATTGCAAAGATCCCCTTTGAGGGTAAGTTAGTTGAGGACTTGTTCATTATAGGATATAAAGGCACACCCATGGAGTTGAAGAGCGCTTGGCACCTCATGGGAATTTGGTCCCAACGTACGCTACTGATTCTACAACAATTTGACATGTTCCGTGAACTCTCACTCCAAGATCAGGTTGTTATCTGGGAGACAAGTTTCATTCCCTTTTACAGTGTCATTTGTTCCAAAGTTGTCAGCCTGGACTTGTTGGTAGATCAACTGCAATTCCAAGCAGCCACCCTGGACCGTCCTCATTTGTTAGAATTGTGCGCCCCGATGCGACTGGAAGAGATCAAGTCACCAAATGTGAAGGAGTTTTCAGTCAAATCCCCGTTCCTCTCCCAAGAGGCTGCACGAAGAATGGATCAAATCCACATGGATATGGAAATTTTCATCAAGGATGATTTGGCGTTTGCGTTGTCCCTGCTCTCCACTTTGTTTTTGTCAGCAACCCGTAAGATTCCAATCACCCAGATGGGACGTCAAGGCTTTGCCTTCCAAAATCTACTCGCCAAACTTCTTTGTGAACGAGCTGGAGATAACTTGGTGATAGAAAGCAGTTTTTATCAGAACATCAATGAGCTGGCGGACTTGATTCAATCCGCAGCCCTTTAGAATCAATGTGGAGCAATCATGTCGGATAATGTCTGTTATCAAATCTATGTAATTAAAGCATAATATGCAGTGAATAAATCTTTGATCTTTTGATGTCCATTGAGCGTGGCCAGCACTTCTGGTGTTCGATTAAGGTTCGTCCGGACCTGTAAAGAGGCCTTGAATTGCACAAGCTTGCGTACCACCTCGCGATGGCCATTAGCAGCCGCACCATGAAGGGCGGTCCAGCCCAAAGAATCTTGGGCGTTGACTTGTGCCCCATTGTCCAAAAGGAGATGAGCGATTGATACAAATCCCTTCCGACTTGCAATGTGCAAGGGCGTTTCCTGTCGCAGACTAAAGGTATTTACGTCTAATGTGGACGTCGAGTTCAACATGGCAATTATGATTGCCAGCTGATTATTTGCTGCACAAACGTGAAGAGAGTTCCACAGCTTCGAGTTGACTGCCGTGGGATCTGCTCCGTTGGTCAAGAGTAATTTGGCCATATCCACAAACCCTTTGAACGATGCAATATGGAGAGGGGTAGAACCTTCATATAATCTTGCGTTGACCGCTGCCCCTTTAGATAATAAGAGATCAACCACGTTCACTGAATTCGTTTGACTGGCAATATGGAGTGGGGTAAACTCTCCAAACATCTTCATCTCCATGTTTCCCCCATAATCTGACAAGAGCCCAAGAATCAGTTCATCGCCAACATAAGCAGCGATATGAGCGGCACTCTTGTCGTCCAAGTCAATTAGGTTAGGATCGGCCCCCTTACTTAAAAGGAATTGGGCGACAACGTTCCTCCGGCTCAGAGTGGCCATCATTAGCGGGGTTGTGCCTTTGGAATCCTGAATGTCAAGATTGGCTCCTTGAGCCTCCAGAAGTCGTAGTGTCGTGAGTAATCCATGCTTTGCACCAAGATGTATCGGACCGTGCCCTTGGGCATCCGTGACAGTCAGGTCGGCCCCATTGGAAATCAATTGATTGCTGATGTTTTCAAATCCAACTTCCAACACTTGAATTAGGGTATCGTTCTTTAGCACAACTTTTCCACGATCAATGAGAAGTTCCATAACATTAGAATGACCGTTCAACGCTGCCAAATCCAAAGCGGAATGACCTTCCTCTGTCCGGACGTTGATGTCGATCTTCCTCTCTATCATCATGCCCACAATGTCACCATAGCCTTTCATGGAAGCAATGTGAATTGGATATTGGCCACCGTTGGTGGGCAACATCAGAGCTCCCACACTCATCAAATAATCTAAAACAATCTTATGGCCCAGCTCTGCAGCAACGTAAGCCGGGGATTTGCCAAGGTAGTCCTTGGCATTGACATCCTGGAAACGCTTGACGAAGAACACCAGGACGTTCAATTGGTTATTCTTCACGGCCAAATGGATGACCGTCTCTTTTCTGGCATTTTTGGCCGATGGGTTTGCTCGGTATTGCATGAGGAGGTTCACCATATCAAAATGATTCCCGAAGACCGCCCCAAGCAAAGGGGTGGCTCCATCGAACGTGCTTAATTCTGTGTCTGCTCGTTTCCGCAACAAGCTCTGCGCGATTTCCATGAAGCCCTGAGAGGCAGCCAAAAATAGGCAAGAGGCGCCAAAGCCGTTTTGAATGTCGATGGCGGCTCTTCGACGTAGCAGGTACCTCACGATGGAGATGTGGCCATTATAGGTGGCTCTCATGATAGGCGTGTCTCCCTGACGGTCTATGGCGTTCACATTTGATCCATACAGGATCAAAAGCTTCACAACAGCCAAGCGGCCATTTCCCGAGGCAACGTGCAGAACAGTGTCGCCATTTTGATTAGATGCCTCCATTCTATGTCCCGAACGTAAAAGTTTGCGGACTTGCTCCACCCGACCTTCTTCGGTTGCCTTCCAAATGTTTTGATTGGAAACACGTTCATTTCCCGCCGAGATTTCCTCAACATGAGCTCGGGACAAATCTGTAATAAAAAGCAGAGCTTACAACCATAGAGTTACATATATTCATATTTTCATTTACGTACCACTCTGAACACCGACTAACGCTTGGAAAACCACTATCAAGAGGAACAGAAAAATCATGGTTTGGTGAATGAGGCATTGTTTCAATCTGAATATCGACTTCTTGAATTGCAATCAACGGAAGCGGTTAATTTGCCGTCCCAAGCAAAGAGCTGGCTAGATTCTTCAGCCTTGCTAAAAGAACATTAACGAACACTTGGAAAACGAAAAAGATAGAAATTGTTCATTCTCTAATTATTGCAACAACAAGCACACATAAGAAAGTGAAAGCATAAAGCTTGACATGTTCAAACCTTGAATCGATTATACACAGGTTGTTATTTTATGACTTTTAACCAATGTATCTAAAACGAATGTCTGCCATTGCTTTTCTCAAATTTCGTCAGGGGTTAAGATGCAAATTTCATGCGAAATGTGCGAACATCTCACGAGAACATTTCATGTGACTTGGGCCAAAACTTAACCAAAACAAACCTATAACAAGATCAAGAGGGGCCAAACGATTTGACAGGGCCAAATTTGGACCCAATATCTTCCTTAAGTAACTCACTGCCGCAATAATGAATATTGTAATAATTTGAATTCTCGGTCACCTACATCAACTTCTTGTAATATAAAAGTAGATCGAACCACTGCACAATTATATACAAAGACATACGTTTTTATTTTATGAATATGTTATGAATTTAAAGAAGGATAAAAAAACTGCTTGAATCCTAAGAGAAACCCGTTCACAGTCCATTTTGTCTACAAGTCCATAGTTAATCCACACGAGTTCAAAGCACAATGTAGTCCACATGTTTGAGACGATCTCGAAGAAGCACATGCATCGATGCGTGACTCTATTATCGCAATTGCATAGCTTACAATGTTCAAGACCAATTGCTTGCCAACTTAGTTTTTTTTCAATGGGTCCTTCGGGTAAAATTATGCGTTCTCTCGATTATCTACCGTATAATTGCCATTATTTGCCTTCAAATTTACCCCATCCGACGTTCATGCACATTACAAATATCTACTTCTCATAGTAACATCTTGGGGAAGATAAGCTAGGCAAACAAACAACAGTTAGAGAAACAAACTAACATTTCAAGAACTCCTCACAGCCAGTCGATTTGAGATTGGACCAGATCGAGGCAGTTTGCTAGTGAGGGATATGATTGCCTTTTTTCGTGCATTATTGGCCCTGGCCATTGCACTTCCAAAAGTGATTGGTTCTGGCCGAATTGATCTGAATGAAGCTCCCTGGATGGTCAAAAGTGTCTCTCAGAATATTGAGGTAACAAAGAAATTTTGCACATGGATCATGATTTATGACCACGTTTTTGGGCAAGAAGAAGAGATTCCTATGCCCAAATTTTGAGGTTTGAAGATCAAACTAAAGTGAAGGCTGGTTGACGAGGAAGCCATGATTATGAACCCTTACAACCTTGTTAGAAATGGTTACTTGAGGTGCTGCCAGCCTCGTCCAATGATGAGACACTTTTATTCTTATGGAGTTCATTCTTTTCAAGATACCGGCAAAGGGAATTCCAGGAGGGATCTACTCGGATTTGCGCCATTCTGGCATTTTGACTTCCGATTTTTATTATCGTTTCAATGACCAAGAGTACAGATGGGTTTCGTATGAAAACTGGACATATTCTGCAGAATTTGTGGTGGATCAAGATACACTAAATCACGATTTCATCGTGTTGGATTGCAAAGGTCTAGTGACATTCAAATACAATACTCACATTATTTCAGAAGAGCACGAGAGACCTCTGTAGAGAAAGATATGCTAAATTCGCCATTTTGCATGATCAAAACCATTTGTCGACAGAGGAAACAAAGTGCCGTAATTTTAAAACTGATTCCATTTGAACCTTCTTTTATAGGAGTTGACACAGTTTCAACCATCATGATAAACGATCAGCTCGTTGGGGAAACCAACAACATGTTTGTTCGGTACTCGTTTGACGTCAAGGAGTTTCTCAAACTGGGGAATAATGAAATCAGAATCGAATTCAAGTCTCCCGTTGAGCATGCCAAGAATATGTTTCAAGAACAGGCTGAGACCTATGTGGTTCCACCGGAATGCGTGGCTCCTCAATTTCAAGGAGAATGTCATGCCAATCACATTCGAAAGATGCAAAGTTCGTTTAGGTAAGTTGAATAACCAGTAGGGTTTTTGATCTACCCTACATGGAAAAATGGGGTATCGTCAGAAAGGGTTCTCAATTAGCCGTTTATCTTTGTAACGTCAATAATAGCCTTATTTAATGCTGTGAAATGCATCCCAGGTAAAATGGATGGCAATTTTGCATGACGTGTCAATTCCAATTACAATGTGTGGAGACACTACGTTATAACACACATGTTTGCATTGCGTTCATTTTCAGTGGGAGAAATTCGTTTCAGTTCACCAGAATTGAATTAAACACCCAGGGTTCTTATAAACTCTTAAAGAAATACCTATAACATAGCGAACTAGAAGCACTACAATCAAATCACTAGAAACGTCGATTAGATTAACGTTCAACTACACCCTGACACATAAGTTCGTTCTGCTTGGCTTTGGTGCTCTGGCTAGCATTGCAATTAAGATGCTTAAATCAATAAAAATAGAAATATACGTTCGTCAACTATGAGAGGTTGTATGCTGTTTTGTATTTTTTTTAGAAGAAGAAGGGAGTGCTATTTGATTATGTATTGTTCATCTTGGTGTAATATTTAGTCAATCTTCCACCTTCATTCACAATTGAGCGGCTCTAGAGAAAGCTCAGAAAGACGTGACACGACACAAATGAAGGTAAAAATACTCTAGCCTTGTTCAAAAACGTATCATGCCTAATAATCTAGGTCATTGAAAAGCGTCTTCCTCCCCCTTGTCAAATAAGCATTCTTTGGAACTCTCTTTCACAGAAACCAAGAGGAACGAATTTCTGTGTCACGGTGCATACTTGGGTTGAAAATTGTAAAAATGAATGTTAGGGCTAAAAAGGCGGCTAGAATAGCTTAAAACCTAACATGCCTAACATCACCTGAATGATTCCTTCTTAAGAACCTAGTTGAGCACCTCAATGCATCTCAAAAGTGTCTCGATTCAAGACAACACAAACCCTCTCTCAATTAGCGTAAATAACTTCATAACTCTTTGGTCTTTGAAAACCTTACAAGTTGCATTGGGCCAAAACTTGCGTGTCATATTGTAAAGCAGCTTTTCTTTCAAAACGCAATATCTACATCTATGCAATGAAAGGTTGAAAACTGTTTATTTTGATAGGTAGATCGACTTACTTCAACAATACTTTGACCATTATCAGATACTGTAAGTGACTAGTTGGTAGGGTTTGCACTTAAGTCGCTTTTTTCATGAACATGTAATTCCTCAACTTCGGGGTAAGCAATTGCCCTGTTTTCACCAGGTCCTGGACAAGAGATACTGAATAATGATAGTAAGCAAAGTTTCCGATATTTTCATTTTATCCAATGTTTTCAGCCATAACGAGGCAAAGTGAAAGGGAAGAATACACAATGACTGTGAATAGTCGAAAGAAATTTCGCATGCTTGAAATATAGATAAAAGAAAGGACTAAGAAAAATCATGAAAAGGAAAATATGAGAAAAAAAGCAGACGAAAGTCACATTGATCTTCCGATTTTGTTGTTTAGTCACTTAGAAATGTGCAACATATCTAGGAATGGATTAGAAATTTTTGGAGAAACTGTTTTAATGCAAAGATTTCATTTAGTACATGGATTGATTTGATGTGATCAAGTGGTGGATGATCGCTACGAAAGAGAAAATGAACGTCTAGCCAGGCGAGTCGTATTTGTATACCAAACAATCCTCATATTGGGATGGAATAATGAAGTACATTTCGAAAGAGATAAAGCCATATGACCTCATTCTATGGACATATTGCTTTCTTCAAAGACTTAGTCGAAAAAATATATTTGTTAATAACCACGTGACCCTTCAACAAAAGCTACAACCCTTGTTATCCACGTAATTGAAACTCACCGCCCTTTAGATGAAATATTTTGCCTGTCCGTTGCTGAAGGCTCAAATTAACAATAGACTTTGCTCAATGAAAGCTCATTTCAGACGTACTCGACTCGAATGATCCAGTTTTGAAGAAGTTAAGTTCTCTCCATTCCACGGCCATGAAAGCTGTCCTGAATATACCAGCAAGAAAACAAGTGGAATATAAAGAGCTTCTACATAAAACAGACCAGGTTTCTATAGACGTTATTGCAATGCGTGCGGCAGCTCTGTTGGCTTGGCACTGTAAAATAGATTGGCTAAATCATCCACTTACAACTAGTCGAATGGAGGATCATGTGTGCGAACATAGGTCAAAGATCGTCCAGAACCTACCCTTTCCAAGCAACCAAGAAGCCAATTGTTACCAAAATTGTTGAAATTTGGGAATGACTACATGTGCACATTAGCGAGGAAGAGAGCAAAGCTAAAGTGAAGAATATTATCAATACCTGGGAACCATCTCCTCAGTAATGATAAATACTATTTAAAGAAGCAGCAAAGACATTGTGAAACATATCTTTATTTGACGTGCAATATAGTAAGGTCAATCAAGAGGAACCATACCAATTTAAACTGGATATCTTGTGTTCCTGCTACCAGAAATAAATAAGTCAATGTACACTAAAAAATCCAAGAGCTCAAGGGGCCTGGGGTGACAATTTATGCGGCTAAAGCTTGTGGTTTTCGTTATCCAAGGCACTTTTTGTCAGTGTCGCAGGTATTTTTTTCGAAAATCAAGATTTTCTCACAAGCAATTTTTCAAATGAGACTTGGACAAAAAAAAATAAGTAGCATTCCAGATCAACCCTACATTTAAGGCCTAGCTAGCTAGCTCGGTCTGCCAACTCAAATTCGTTGGTAGACCTAATATAATATAAAGATTGAATGGTAATAGATAGACAAATTATAACCTTTCATTTTAATAGTAATGGAGATTGCATTCCCTCTAGCGGTTAGAAAAGCCAATGAAAAAACAAATTAAAAAAACACGTATAGATCTACGGAAAGCTGTTGTTAAAACAGTTGCTTTTAACTTTGAAAATGAACAATTTTTGGCTCCTGTTTTTCTTTAGGCTGTACGTTCCTTGTAGCAAAAGGGCTTCATATCCACAATGATGCTTCATTGTTTGCCAAAAGGTGCGAAAACATCTTGAATCAATGCAGCTCCAGATAACTATTAATCGTATTTTATTATGATAAATAATATCTATTGATAATAAAAATTTATCATCCTGAACTATTGAAAAATCTAAACATTTTCTCGCATTGGACGGACTCAAACTTTTACATGGGGCTTTCTGTGGAGTACGTTTTATGTGTCACTGGTTACTTTCTGCCAAATATTTCCATGCCTTCTTGAAGGCCAATTGATCCAAATGTGTGTTATTCAATTATGAGTGACCTTATGAAGATTGCATCTTTCTTCGTCTTAATATCTTCTAGTTGGGATTGGGGACCGGCGTTTCCGTCGATGGGGATTTGGCAGGATATCGCCATTGATGCCCACAACTCTGCTGTTCTTCGATACTTGTACTTCAACCCGACTCAGAATGTCAACGGAGATTGGGATATTCCCATTGACGCAATCTTTGAAATCGATCCCGTGCATCCAATCGTTAGTGGAACACTCAAAGTGACGTTTCAGGGTAAAACTGAGGAGTTCCAAGGAACTGTGTTACCCTCCGTGGGTAAGAAAAATAAAATAGCCACGTTCTTTAATCCTCCTTAGGAAGTGACGAATCGATCTAGCTAAAACAAAAACCATCCAGTGCCCAAATATACAGAAAACTAAAACTCACATGATCGTGCGGATTGAAATGGATAAGGGTTGAGAAGTAGAGACGAAAATTCATGGTTTGCGAAAAATAATGAAAAATGGCATGATATTGGTGCTGCCAAACATGCTCGTAACTGTGCTTAAGGTACGGATCTCTTCAAAAACCACTTGCAAAAGAGAGCATTGTCAATTTAATCCGTTGCTGTGGAAATTGCCTCTACAATCCCTTATCTTGTGTTATCAAGCAAAACTGTTTTACGTACGTTACACCTCCAGATCATTCTTGGCTTGCCTTTTCACTAGAAAAACCATTCTGTTCCTCAGGACTTCAGTCAAGAAATGGAACAATGAGAGACCAAGTAGAGCATACTTTCTTTGAAGACACTCATTGCTCCAGTGAACTAACTCTGGCTTTTTATTCATTACATTTTTACCGTTTTTGGGTTTTGTGTACAGTGACAAAAAAAATGAGGAGATATGCTTTTTATTTCAGAGGAGAATAAAATTGGAGCACTCTCCATTGTGATCCAGAGAGACGGCGTCGACGTCGATCTTTGGTGGCCAAATGGCTATGGAGACCAAGTATTGTACGACCTTACAGTAGAATTTACCGACGACCAATCCATGGACACTTCTTCCATTACGAGGAGGGTTGGCTTCAGGTAAACAAACACCAACCAACGATTACCTCGCGATTCTAGATATTTTTGTCTATTAAGAGGATTGCGACACCCTGGTGAGCATTTGAAAGGCTGTAAAGCTCCAGTTTCGACTGCATTGTGGGCGAATTCGTTGCGTGAGAAAAGAGAACGCACTTTTACGTGCTAGTTGTTGTTTTTATGTTCAAAAATTTCAAAAAAAGAGAATCATTATCTCACCTGTTTGACCACCTTTGCCGTCATTTCACACTCTCCTTCAAGAGGCTTATCTAGTTTGTTCAAATGCCAGTCCCGTCTTATTTCCAGAACGGTAGAAGTGGTTCAAGCGCCCGTGGATCAAGGGCGAACTTTCAAATTTCGCGTCAATGGTCAAGACTTGTTCATGAAAGGGTCCAATTGGATTCCAGCCCATGTTTTACCAGGTTTGAGAGCCTGAAGTGGCAAATTTAGTGCTGATTCTTCGATTCTTGAACCATAAGTATTCCTCATTGCAGAGCTAGTCACTCCTGATTACACGAGAAACCTTTTGCATTCGGCCAAAGAGGCTCACATGAATATGCTCAGAGTTTGGGGAGGTAACTAAATTCGATGGAGGGAATGATTTCAAAAACAAATTCACGCATTCAATGGCCATTTTTCAGGCGGGATTTATGAATCGGATGTATTCTACGATCTGGCGGATGAATATGGCATTTTGATTTGGCAAGATTTCATGTTCGCTTGCTCCATGTACCAAGCCACAGACGAAGTCTTAAAATCCGTCCAACAGGAAGTCCGAACCCAGGTTTGTTGAAATAGTTCATTATTTAAGTTAAATCCAATTCTTTCTATTTCTTGTATATGAAAATGACTGTATTCCAAATCATTACCCATCCAAATTGCCTTGAATGGCAAAAAACCATTCATGCGAGGAGCTAACTGTTGCACTACAATATTTATCTATACCAAAAGAGAGAGGAGGGCGGATTTGGCTTCAAAGTTGGACAAATATTTACATGTTTGTCCGTTGGAACATTAGTTTCATCAATCAATCAACAATTGCTGAGAATTAGGAAGCCTCGACGAATCGAGGAAAACCCCATCGATCTGGCCTTTAATTGGAACCTTTTCCACGTCCTGTTTACCTTTCAACTTATTAGCTGCAGTGTGAAGAGCGAACCACTTTGGCCTTTTTCCGAGCCAAAGTAGATCGTACGCTAATATTGTAAAATTCATCATAACTCATACGTTACTGCCTTCAATAGGGGAGGAATAGCTCATTGATCTCCTCAGCTGCCAAAAATAATCTATAATGTCAGTCAAGCTCAAAAAAAGAGATGTTTTTACTCTTTTCTCCCTTCTCTCTCTATCTACGTATCTACGTATCTAGGTACGACGACTTCAAACCCATCCAAGTATCGCTCTTTGGGCTGGAAATAACGAAAACGAAGCCGCTTTACGTGGAAATTGGTATGGAACGGATGCTGATTTCCAACATTACAAGGCGGATTACGTGAAGCTGTACGTCGACACGGTGAAAGCAGCTACTAATGAATTGGATTTGGGGAGAGATTTCTTGGTAAGTATTGTTGGCGGCAAAACATTGCTTTGGGTAATCCTAGTTGAACTCATGGTATTCATCAAAAAGCTAATTCTTCTAAGGCGCTGGAGACATAGATCTTTAGTTTACTCTTCTTCCTTAATCTTTAACTTATTCATGTCCATCTATACTTTATACCAAAACTCCTTTATCTGCCACTACGTGGTGTTGGAGTGGTTGACACAATAAACAATAAACAATAATTGGGTGAGATGTTCAGGACAGGTATGGTGGTTTTGTTTGAAAGATTTAAACCAATACCTTCCGACTTTGAGTTTATATCGAGTGTCAAGGTTACATAAAAAGCTAGAATCCTGAAAATAAGCGCAAAAAAAAACTTGATCGGGAGTTTTTACTTGGAATATCAGCCTGGACGCTCGTTCACCGTTTTTCCTGAAGGTGACCAGACCTGGCGAAAAAAACAACAAATATCTTGATATAAGCTCCTGCTTTATCGGGGAACATATGAAATTGATGTGAGATGTCACAAAGCAAAGTGAATTTTGGGAAGTTTTGCTTTGTTTGTCAGGTGGGTCTTTTATGTCATATGTTTTCTGCCTGGCTCTTGTGGCATACCAACCTATGTCTGGATTCATTCCTTTGCCACGACAGTGTAAATACTAACACCGTGAGCAAACTATTTGGGCAGTAGATATTCCAAGAATTTACCTTGCACTTTTTCATAGCACTCTAGTTCTTTCTAAAACCAAAACAATTCCTTTCTAGTCTCTAGGGGTTTTCCGAATATTCTAGGCCTGCGAAAGGTAAGAGTGCAATTAAAATCTATTTCAGTTATTGATCTGAACATCCTCAAGGACTTGACATTCGCCAAAACTATGGCCGAATTGTGGCAAGGCTTGACAGATTACGTGTTGACTAATGAAATAGAGTCCGTTATTCAAACTTTATCGATCAGTTACCTCTCCTTGATTGCTCCCTGAGGAGGAAGCTTTCAGGGTGGCCATATGCAATCCACTTTTGGCAATGTGATAGCTACAGGATGACCTAGAATTCTACTATGACTCCTTGAGGTAGCAGCTGTCTGATGACGTCAGCACAAATTTTGGGAGGTCACTGGGGCACTTTTCAAAACAGTGGAGGTACTAGAAAATATGATACAACGCGCAATATTGGACAAAAAGCTTTGCTAAGGTTTCGAAAAGTGTTTTGTAAAAATAGAAAATTCTAACGGAGGAAAATTAAGTCCAAAAACCTATTTTGGGCTGAAATGTATTTTCTAAGCACGTTAATGAATATTTCTGTGACAGTTTATGAAATTGCAATGCCGCATGAACCATTTCTTTCATAGATAAATGAACTAGACCTTCAATTCAATCCCTTGACAAAGAACTATTAGCATTAGCCTTAAAACTATGGGTGACCTCTCAAAAGTTGATGGTGACGGCATCTTCCCTTCCTCGATCCTTCAATGTGGCTCTTGGATGACCTAGGGCCCTGTATTTAGAGCACTAGGATGACCTAAGGCCAGTTTTTTAAACTCTCACCTCTGAGATAAGACTGGAACGTTACTCAAAATGAGCATCCGCTGAACACTTTGACGAGCTTATTTTCGTGCCAATTAACGCCCGAGGTAAGCGCTTTAAAACACTGACCTCTAAATACTATAATTGATGCACTACCCTCAATCTGTTTGAGAGACGAAGGGAAGAAACTGTTGATACACTGTATTTATTTCCTATTGGAACAACATTTAAGTTTGACAAGAGCCATTTTTTGCCTCTCATTTGAGAAACAAATCATTACTTGCAAATGAAACAAGAAAATATTCATTCTGTGTTAAAATGTCTTTTTTTGTACAACCGTTAAATGATAAAGCATAGAGGCCCAGAAGGGAAAGCTCAACATTGTTTGTCTAATCAAGCAAATACTACTTGGGCATTTCATTCTGCAATGACCAGCAAAAGCAAATTGTCCAAATCCGGCGATAATTGTTAATGGCAATAATTTGGGTAGACTTAACAATCCGGAGTTGGTGAAATTGGGGATGAGGCCAATTCATATTTGAAATATACAACCTCTGTGATTTGAATTACGGACCATGATTTCTTAACGATCATATCTATCTAATTGCGGGTTCGTTACATATCAGTGAGGGTTGGTTTAGAGAATTTTAAGCGGAATACTCCACACTGGCTTTAATCACTCGGAAGTAATCCAAACGGAAGTTGTATATTTTCAGGTCTCAAGTCCGAGTAACGCAGACAAAAGTGAAGAGGACGGTTATATTGCTCAAAACCCATACAGCAGCATCTATGGCGACACCCATTATTACAACTACAACCTGGACACATGGGACTACAAGATCTATCCAAAGACCCGATTTGCGTCCGAGTACGGATTTCAATCTTTCCCATCCTTTGAGGTGCTCAAGCCCTATTCTGAGCCCTTTGATTGGAATTTCTATTCGGATTTTGTCAACAATCGCCAACGTCATCCGGGGGGAAATGAAGAAATACCCTGGCAAATTCATCTCCACATGGAACTCCCTGAAAATGAATTGGATACCAGAGCTGGATTTGAGGAGTTCCTTTATCAGGCTCAAGTAAGAAGGTTGAGTAAGTTTTCAGGACATTAAATTCCGAGGATTAATGATCCCATTTATTTGTTCTTAAGGTCAATCAAGCCGAGTCTTTGAGAGTAGAGACAGAACATTACAGACGCATGATGACCCAATATTCAAATCAAACTGGCGAAGGCCTAACAATGGGTACCCTTTATTGGCAACTGAACGATATTTGGCCTGGAGCATCTTGGACCACACTGGAACATGGAGGTTGTTAAAGCTAACCATTTATGCTTCCGTAAATTTTACGTGCTTCCTCTTTCCAGGGAAGTGGAAAATATCCCATTACTTTGCAGAACAAATGTTCAGAGACATCTTGATCTCGCCAATAAGGAACACCGACAATAACCAATTGGAAGTGTTTGTCATATCAGACAAATTATCCGACTTTCCCCTCTCTGGCACTATCATTGTGGAGGTGAAACGATGGAACAACTTTAACGAAACATTCCACATGTCTCAAGCTATTGGTAACGTTCCCAATCTTCCCAGGCTTTCTAAGTTATAAAGGATCGCCATCTTGTTGGGCTAGCTGCAAAAGCTTTTTAGCCTTTATTTGTTTGTTTTTTCACGAGCTTTACGAACCGCTACAAGGATTGTGATCCCGGTATTTCATATAATATTTAGCCTAGCAACGAATTTCAATTGACAGACCGGGCTAGCTCTTGAATGTTAGCTTGATCATGAATGCGTTTCAAAAATTTGTCCATATCTGACTTAGAAAATACAACAGGATCAACAACATCTACGAACTACCTACAAATATTAGGGAGAGTTACCCGAGAAAAAAAGGCCTTTTTTTAAGCAAATTGAATTCTACTGGACTTGAAGGTGCTCGCAAAAAGCACCTTTAGTCTCTACAGTCGCTACAATTAACCCTAACACCTGCATTGGGACATAGCCCATGGATACTCCTGAAAACGTACAGGATCAGTCAGATAACTTTCGTACCTTCTCTGTACACCTGAAACTGAACTCAACAATCCCAAACCTTATATTTGGCCTTTGGCATGTCGGATTAGGATTAAAGTGAACAAAGTTGTGTTTATGGACATGAACGAGATACCTTTTTTGATCATATCTCATTTATAATTGCAGATGCAATTCCTGCAATGAGCGTGGAAAAAGTTATATCAATGGACATGAACGAGATCCTATCCAATGGTGGTTGTCACGCCGGAGATCCAAGCGAACCTGGAGAAAACAAAAGACTCGAATATTGCCTCATCACAACCACGTATGGACAGACCTTCCTTATATATTTTCTATTATCATAACATTATTCTGACTCCGTGACTTGCCATATTTTGGGACCCAGGCTCAGAGATACCGACGGGAACATCATTAGTCAAGGCCATGTCAGGCCCTATCCCAAAGATGCGATTGGTCTGATCGTGCCTGAAATAGCTATCCAGTCCGTCACTAAACTGGGATCTTGTCAAGACGATTATTACGATACTTGTTGGTCTCTGGACATTGGAACAGACGCCATCGCCCTCTTTGTCTGGTTGGAAGCTGAAGGTAAGTGGCTAGAATCTTGGAACTCTTTGAAATCTTGCTCACAAACTTAGCTCGAGATTTGGAGGCCTACCAGCCTCTGAAAACTTCCCATGTCTTTCTACGTTCGGTATTCATCCATGTTCACAATGAGAGCCTCGTAATGAAATTTCCTCGCTTTGTTTTCTTCCATTTCAAACGATAAAAGGTCTTGATGGACGATTTGACGCCAATGGTTTCCTAATGGACTCACCCAATCGGCGAATCCAGTTTTTCTGCCAAACACCGAATGTTTCCGAAAGCCAAGTAATGAGTAGCCTTCGAGTACGGTCCTACAAGAACAGCCGGGTGGTTTCCAACCAGGATTCCAATACTTACGATGGACAACGGCGATACCACACTATGCAAGAGCTTATTAATCATTTTCGCAAATAGATCGGACTTGTGCCTTAAATGTAGAAATGATTTTTTTTTTAATGGATATAATTTTTATATCTATTCCCACCTAACTTTGTTGTTTCTTCTTCATTCTTGCGCACTAAAAGACAGAAAAGGTTTATGGATATGTTGACAATCGGGTTGTTCGATTTTAGTTTGAAATTAGCTTCCAGTATTAGAAAAATTGTCAATCTCTTCAAACATGCGAAATTTTCATTCCAAGTAAAAAAAAATATTCATTCGTTTCCTAATGCTATACATTTCAAATCTCTCATCATAGCGAATGGCAAAGTATGGAACACACATAGACTGGGCAAAGGTTCAGATGGAAGTGTACTTCTCAGATTCACATGCTTGGAAGTAAATGTCAGGCGCAATCACATGACAATATTACGATACCAACTGCCGTTTTTGGATACGACTGAAATGAAATATATTATAAATGAAGAAACAAACACGATCCAAAAAGTCGTGGTGGAAGAGACTAGAAAGGTTGGGACTGTACAGTATCCAGAAAAGGTAGAAAAGGCACTTCATAGTGTACGTTTTCAAAGGCATTCATGAGCTTTGTCCCAACCCAGGTTTTAGGGTCAATTGTAGAGACTTCAGGTGCGTTTTGAGAGCACCTTCAGGCCCCCGAGAATCTAGACTCGCTCGAACAATGAAGTCCAACTCACTTTTTTCTCGGGCTCTTTCATTGTTCAATATACTGTCCTCAAATATTTGTCGGGAGTATGCAGGTGTTGATCCAGTAGCAGGATCGATTCAAGTCAAACTTGGACATGTTTTTGATGAAGATTCTTGATCAGCAAAGGTAGGAAAAATAATTTGTTGTGCCGCCGAGCAACAAACCTAGAGATTTGAATATGAGTGGTTGTCTGAACACAAGTTAAGGTGAAGAGTTGCTACAAGCTATTTTTCCGACCTTTACTGATCAATAAACCTAGAAGAAAGTTGATCCTGAAAAAAAAAACCTTACTTACTTAGGCCAAAAAAATTTCGGGCCAAATTACCATTTTTCTACTTTTTAAGCCATTTTTCAACTTTATCGGCTATATTTCTTTTAACTATTTTGCACTTTTTCCGACATTTTTTGCCCTTTTATTGTCATTTGGGTCCTTATTTACTGCCTCCTCAACTTGTTCCTTCTTTGGGACCTTTTTACTTACTTCTGTGCAACATGATCAGATGAATGCTTAACTCCGCAGCCAGCACCTTTCAGCAATGTTATTTGTTTTGGGTTTTCACTGGCTTTGCAAAACGCTGTAAAGAATTTAATCCCCTGTATGAAAGATTATGATTTGTGTTGTTGTTGCTACTTAAACTCTAAGCAATATTTGGCCTACCAATGAATTGAATATATCAAATCCAACTCCCTTTTTTCGGTTTGGGAAAGTTTGTAGCAAAAGCAACGCAACCAATTCACTTCATCTGGCTTCTCGCCAAACCAGGCTTCAAAGGGAGTCTTCCCGTGAAGAGCTCTCGTTGGTCACTGACTTTTTCAAGTAGGCCGCAGTTGAAACTAATTCGGCTCAAACTCGCTTCAGGAACTAACCCTCGACTAAAGCTGGGCCGAGTCCGCCAAAAGCAGTATTTTGACATTTCGAAAAAATGAGTATGTTTTTGACGAGTCCGGACTCGACTCCTTTCTACAAGCCTCGAGTCAGGCCAATTTCTCCCAAGTTGAGTAAAAGGCTCGAGTGGACTCGAAATCGAGTTCGGACTCGCCCCAGCACTACCATCGACCACTAGAGCTGGCGCTTTTTGAACTTGCGTCCTGTTAAGGCGCTCCTCAAATCCGTTCTGTTCAGGATTTCTCCTCTTCAGTCTTCAGACATCCCTCAACTTATTTCGATTAATGGTCTTCGCTGTTGTCGGTCCTGAGTGTCTGGATTTTCCGTCCGGTCTCCTTTTCTACTGGGGCCTTCCATTCGTGGACACGGCTCTTTTATCTGAGGTATGCTCTTCTGCAATGGCATTCGATTAATCGCTATTCCTTTGCTTAGAGGACATTCATATGATGAAAATTTCGTCAAAATTAAATTCCCCTCCCTGCCCAAATTTAAGTTATATCCGTTTTAAGTTATAGTCATTTATTCAAATTTCCCGCGCCATCGGGGATTAAGGTGGCGGGCAGAAAGATATAACCTGGTTTTTTTTCTTTGTCCAATTGCTTAAATCAGGGTGTATTCCAAACAATTATGATGATAAATAGAAGGTGATAACTTGCCCTGACTGATTTTCTCTCTGTGCTATATTTTTCTCTTACTGCTCTATCCTGCTGGTCTTTTAGGCCCGCTTTTGTTAAATGCAATGGACGGCTTCCCTGACTATTTTGACTTTGACTCGCTTATTTCTTGGCATGTCTAACTCATTTTCTTCGGTAATAGAAAATCGAGGTTGCGGTATTCATGAATGGGACATTACGTTCCTAAATAGGAGAGTGCTAGGCACAAAATCAATGAATTCTGTTGCATTTTCCATGAACTGGTCATTATGACACTTTGACTAGCTCTAGTGGACTAAGTTGTGCCTAACATAACATCCAAATTTTGACAATCTGAATCTGAGGACTGCTTTTCAATCTGACTGACTCTGAATCCAAACACTTCTGTCCTATTCAAATTCAAATCAAAAACAAAAGCAAAGAGTATTGCTTAATCCAATTCTGAGATTTTTTTGATGAATTCAACTATAATTTGATTCTTGTTTTGCTTAATCCAACTCAAATCAATTTTGATTCACCCAATTGACTTAGTAATAGGGATCAC
>NC_081445.1:4635328-4647111 GCF_007210705.1 Tigriopus californicus | reverse complement strand
TCATCTTTGTTGCTTGTGCAGGCTGGTTATAGAGGTGGTTGTTTCCCCGGAAGAGCGTGTAACAAACTCCTACAGAATGTGGACAAACTTGTTCAAATATCCGATGTCTTAGTGTTCACGAATTATTCCGGTGAAAGCCTTTTACGTTTTAGTGAGCAAGCCCATGAAACGGCCCACCACAAATTTGAAGAAACGTACTCCAGATATTCTATCAAAGACTCTAATCATCATTCTTTCGGTCAAAAATTACTTGCCGCTGTTCTCGATTTCAATGCAAGTCACATGTAAATTCTAATAAATGATCGACATTGGTTAGCGATATCTTTTCTTTTCAACGTTGCAATTGGTTTCGCTGTTTCTTCCCTCACTTCCGAATTACGGGCACATATTGAGTGACATGAGCAAGGGAGAGAAACACATGTCCGTCGATGACCAATCACAATACAATGCAATTGGTCAACTAAGACCTCCATTTCGAAAGGAGCATAATCGTCTCACACACATTGCACAATGAATTCTCGAGTCTTCTAATGAGTAGTCTTCCATGTTCATGGTTTGGATGGTGGTCAACAATTCCATTTGAATTACGGATACGTAAAAGGCAGTGCCACAAATTAAGCAAAGTTTGGCACGATTGACCTCTTGATTAGCTATTATCACAGAAAAAGTTGTGTGCAACCTTCTAAACACAAATGGCGATTCTAGGAGCAATGAAAGCGAGTGAAAATTATAATAGTCCGGGAGGCCGTCCATTGCATTTAACAAAAGCGGGCATAAAAGACCAGCAGGAAAGAGCAGTAAGAGAAAAATATAGCACAGAGAGAAAATCAGTCAGGGCAAGTTATCACCTTCTATTTATCATCATGTTTGGAATACACCCTGATTTAAGCAATTGGACAAAGAAAAAAAACCAGGTTATCTCTTTCTGCCCGCCACCTTAATCCCCGATTGCGCGGGAAATTTGAATAAATGACTATAACTTAAAACGGATATAACTTAAATTTGGGCAGGGAGGAGAATTTAATTTTGACGAAATTTTCATCATGTCAATGTCCTCTAAGCAAAGGAATAGCGATTAATCGAATGCCATTGCAGAAGAGCATACCTCAGATAAAAGANTATCATCATAATTGTTTGGAATACACCCTGATTTAAGCAATTGGACAAAGAAAAAAAACCAGGTTATATCTTTCTGCCCGCCACCTTAATCCCCGATGGCGCGGGAAATTTGAATAAATGACTATAACTTAAAACGGATATAACTTAGATTTGGGCAGGGAGGGGAATTTAATTTTGACGAAATTTTCATCATATCAATGTCCTCTAAGCAAAGGAATAGCGATTAATCGAATGCCATTGCAGAAGTCTGAACACGTCATACTTCCATTTCAAAATGAAACCCCTACATATTGTGAGCAATCATCAACGAACGTCAAAAAAAATTCTCCTCCTCCTCCCCCTCCTCCAAGAGAGAAAGGGAACGCCCATCTTCCCACAAACGTCGCTGTCTTCTACAAAATTATCATCCTTAGGTAGCTAGCCTTTGCCTTGTCAGATGCCAATGTTTTCGAGGCCCGCGATCGAGCTGCCGCAGGCTTGCGCTGCGGCCTAGGGGCCCCCAGGTCCTTGCAACTGAAAGGTTAGGTTAGGTCAGATAAGGTTAGGTTAGGTTGGGTCAAGAAAGGTTAGTTTAGGTTAGTTTATCCAGAGATACCTTTAACTAGAAGAGTGGACATCAGCGGAGCTAGGCCGATATTTCTTTTTGTCACAGCTCTTCATAAATGGAAACAGGCAGTAAAGTACTGGTATTTGAGACCAAACTGCACATCTTTTATTATATTAATTATTACCTACTCTTAAAACTCTAGACTTTTTACTACATAACCAAGACAATTTCGATATTTTTATAAAAAAGGAATATAACTCGAAATTTTGTACTAAAAACTCTATTTTTTTAATGGCTATTTCTTAATGTATGGTAGTATCCCTTGTGACTTTTGGGGAGCTGAAATGTTGTTTTCACACATTGGCCTAACATTCGCCAATTGTCATGTCCAATCTTCGTCCAAGGCTCCAGAACAACAGTTAAAGCAAAAGGTGAGCTACGTAAGGACCATATCTACAAAATAAACTGTGAGGCACCATAAGAACCTAGGACTCTAAAAGGGACACCTCCACTTGATACGCCAGGATCATGCAGCACTAGCCTGCACTCGTGTTTTGGTTCCAAAAATTGCTTCATAGAGTCAATGAGACAATTGGGAACCTCCACGAGGTTTTGTGAAGGCACAGTTTAGATTGCAACTAGGTCAAATTTTCATTGCTTAAGTACTAAATACCTTCATTATTTCAAACAAACGCCAAAATACAGATTAATGATTCTTTTCACGCTGTTTTAGCGCCGCGAAATAACGGGAGAAATAACTATTTCGTGACCTTGTTTATTTTTGGGCCAAAAAGATAGTCAAGCCACGAACCAAAAAACTTTCTCGGTCTTCAGAGCGAGTAGGGAGCTGTACCGTAGCGTAAAACTTGCAAGTATCGGGCGGGCTTCTTCGAGAGCCGCCCAGAACGGGTAGTAGGGGGCGCTGTGGCCGCAGACTTGGCATGGGTCTGTTCCTAAGGTTCAGGAGGTAGGGAATCAAGGGCGAGCAGGTTATCTTGAAGGTAAGCTAGGCCACAGGCTCTGGAATTGGCGTGCTTGTGGCGGCACAAAGGCGCCTACGGCGCGCGGGAATTGCTACCGTTGACGGGGACGCGCCGAGCGCGACCTTCAGGCGGTCGACTGAGCTGGAGACGGAAGAGTCAGCCAACTTGAGGACGAAGTGCTTGGCGTGGCGCTCAAGCACCTCATAGGGGGTCTTAGGGAGGCTGAAGGAGTCCATGCCTGGCATCATGGCGCACGTAGACAAACTGGGAGTCTTTGAGGGAGGAGGGAACGTGAGCAGGGATCTCACCATGGAAATTGAAAGGAGGAGGAGTCATCTCTTCTATGCGCCGACGCAATTGTTCAACAAAGGGGAGGTCAGCCACGGCATTCCGAGGGGTGGGGTCAAGGCACTCACCATGGACGAGATTGGCCTTGAGCGCAGCCTTCATGGTGCGCTGGATCCGCTCCACGAGGCTTTAGCCTGGGGATGGTAGGCCGTGGTGTTGTGGGCGCTGATGCCAAGTAACCTTATCAATTCCCCCCAGAGTTGGCCAGTGAACTGGGCGCCTTGGTCAGAGGTGAGGTCATCTGGGACGCCGTGGCTATCGACCCTGTTAAGTTAGTTGGATGTACTCAAGGCTATCCTTGAGCCAAGTGAAGACGATCATAAAATCTCAAAGCAACCAATGTCATGGGTGTAGCATCAAACAATTACTTTCATTCGATAAACAATTCGAGGCCCTTCGAATCAAGATGTTTTTTTTCTGTTTCTCGTGGTGGTTATGCTTGCTAAGCTTCATTTGTCATACTCTGGGTTAAAAAAAGTCTAGCATAAGTGAAATAAAGTAAGGAAGTCAAATTAATGGATTTGGAATAGCATGGACAAAATAAGATAAGGGGTCCTTTAATTTAAGACATTGATTGTGAAAGCTTCGACTATGTTGACTGAGGGCTTATAGTTTCAAGTGTTTGTGACCTACTTAACATAAATGAAATCTCAAGTAGACAGCAAATGTGTATGTGTATCGAATGTGTTCTCGATTCAACTAGATTGCCAAATGAGCACTGCCAGTTGTCGTTTGGAGTGCTTTGCAAGTTTCCCGAGTGAAAACGTCTGAAATTGGCTCTCTTTGATTTGTTGACAGGGGAGAAATCTGTTTCAGAAAGAGCATGCTAGCATTCAATGAACCAAAAACCTAGAATTTTAAATGCCAGTTAAAATAGGCTTTAATTAGCCCACAACTTGACAAATGAAATTTGGCGTGCAAAACCACAACACGAAATCAAGAGTACATATTGAGATAAATAACTCTTGTAACCACGTGAAAAGCATTATTACTTAATCACTTAATTAAAATAATATTAATTACGAACTCCCATTTTAAGAATGTTTGATCATTTCAAAGTTATAGAACCATTTCCATCCTTATTTGATTCTCCATGTAGAAATGATTAACAATGAGTCCATTCTGTATGCCCTCGTCGACACTCTTCCGGGCAAACCATTGAAGCTCGTCATCCATAAAAACCGCTTCCAACGAAATTTGGAGGCCTGCTTTTTGTCCTTTGAGTGGGAAATCCGACTGAAAATGGATATTTCTTGCAAAAATAGCTGTCATGAGCCAAATCAAGCCTTTCTTCACAACCAAAGGCCAGACATACCTAGGGGGTATCAGCAGATCAATGCCGTGTGGCAACCAGTGCACCAGGAAAAACACCTACTTCATCAACATATCCTGATCAATTCCCCGGTGGTCTCCAAAATCAATTGCATTTTTGTCTTTCAACATTCTAGATAGAACTGCCGTCATGAGTTCTCGCATGGGAGGCACATCTAATTTGGCGGCCCAAGTCCCTCCTAATATGCCAATATTATGCTGCTTGTGATCACGCATCACATGAAACGACTTCTTTGGATCACTCAAGAATTCCGAAACGGCAGCCTGCTCTCGACTCGTAATCACTGAATCCAGGTCACGCGACAGCATCAGGTCAACTTGGCTATCCAGCGCGGGTAGGAATCGCCAGATCAGGGGATATATTGCTCTGAAAGAACAGAAAGTGGTTAGGTTGTTTTGGTGTTGTTTGGGGCATTGGTCCCATTTCAAGACTCTTACGATACATTGCCAAGGTGGGAAGTTGGTTAACGTCACAAATGTCCAAAATGTCTTCAGAGCAAGCTAACTGACACAAACTCTTCCTGCAGAGGTGAATCTTCAGGGATTCGGTAATAGAGCCTCATACGATATCCTGGATAGAATTGCTTGATAGTTTGGATGTTTCGCCTATTTTTGGGTAAAGAAAAGAGTTGAAAGTTTCATTGTTAATCAAACAAATTTGAACTTTAGATAGATAGATAGAATAGATTTATTTCAGGAACACTTTGATCATGATTAAATAATGTCGGAATTTTATCATTGCGTTAGCATCTTGATACATCAAAAATTTCATGAGCATGTAATTCCTCAGGTTCTGGGTAAGCAAAAGCTTGTTTTCACCAGGACCTGGGCAAATTAACGAAGACATGACATAGATAGTCAATAATGTTACAGAGGCCAGCTGCAACACGATAAACGTGAGTTGGAAGAATTACAAAATCAAATTGAAAGGCTTGTAGGAAATCATATCGGTTTGAAGTTATAAGAAAAGAAGGGACTAAGAAAAAGATACAGAAAGAAGAACATGAAAAACAGAGCAAAGCAAATAATTCAGTGTTAATTTGTTATGTTTACTAGAAAATGTGAGACGACTTTAGGAATGGGAGGAAAATTAATAGGTTTAGAATTGTATTTGGTGCATGGAGTGTTTTGATGAGATTGAGCGGCTGATAATCGTAATAAAAAATAAGAATAAAAATCATTTCTTAGGATTTTTGTTGGCATACATAGCAATTTTTGAGTTTGCACGGAGCAATAGAGTACTTCTGTAAGAGATAATCTCTGGTTGTTTGGGTGAATTTAAGTCTGGTTAGATCAATGCCTGGAGGGTTGAAATTATTCCACTCGTTGGAAAAGCAAAATTCGGTAGTCTTTGGTAAAAGTCCCGACTTGGCAACTGGAGTAATTGCTCTCCAACCGCCAAGCCGAGGATTATTTTTATTTGAAAATATTAATGCATGGTGGAAGTTCTTGCAAGCACGACTGCCTCATCACTTGAACGATTTTAAGCGTGCGCAAAATCTTGCAATTTTAAGAGCTTGGACTCATGAAACAAAGATTCAGTGTGAGAAACCACCTCGCATTATTTATCCAACGTATAGCTTTTCTGGAGTATGGACAAGATCTTCAGTTTCGTACTTGGCCATAAAATTCAATACCGTATTCCAAAACACTTCGGATAAGTCCATTATAAAGTTTTTCTTTACAGTTTTGGGCACTGACTTGCGAATTCTGTTCAGACTGAAAAGAATTTTTCGAATTTTGTTTGCTACACTATCAATGTGACAGTGCCAGTTGAGTTTGCTATCGAGTTGCATTCCCAGAAATCGTATGGATTTTTCATTGGAAGTGGTGGAACCCACCTCCTCTAACCTACATCCATTTACATTGATATTGAAGTTAAAATTCATTTTTTGTGCCTGATAAATCATGAATTTAGATTTATCTATGTTTAAAGTTAATTTATTTATTTCTAACCATTTGAAAATACGTTCCAGTTGAACATTTGTTTTCTCCTCTAGTTGATAAGGTTGGCTTTCAAAACATTGAAACGTCGTATCATCAGCAAACATAATGCATTTCAATTGCTATGCTGAGGCATGTCGTTTATATAGATCAGAAATAAGAGAGGTCCAAGGATGCTGCCTTGAGGAACCCCACATTTAACTTTCAGTTTCAAGGACCTAACATTATTCACCTCGACATACTGGTACCTCTCAGAAAGGTAGTTTTTGAACCAAACTATGGACCTACCGCGGAATCCGTAATACTCCAGTTTTTTAATCAATATACCATGATCAAACGCAATCAAAAGCTTTTTTGAGGTCCAAAAATATAGTCAGTGCCATTTTGTCGAGAATTAAGCAGAATATTTGTAGAAATTTTTGAACTGCATGCATAGTGTTATGTTGTTTTCTAAAACCAAAACTGTTCAGGGTAAAGGAGAACCTCTACTTCTAAAAGTTAGCCATTTGTTTATGAACAATTTTTTCTAAAACCTTGGAGAAACTTGGCAAAAGACTTATTAGGGCGATAGTTACCAGGTAGTGATTTGTCACCTGATTTAAAAGTGGAATGACTTTTGCAGTTTTCCATTCTGTTGTATGTATCCGACACAAAAGAAATGTTCACTAACCTCGCCAACGGCACTATTTAAAGCTGGAGCTATATGTTTTAGAATTCGGTTTGACAGACCGTCCATTCCTGAACTGTTTTTCGACTTGAGCTCATTTATCACCGCCTTTATTTCTTTACATTTTACCCATTTGAAATAAAAATTTCTCGACTTTTTGGTCCTAATCCACCCATGAGCTCTGCGTTATGAGAGGGAAAATTGCCCGTTTAAAGTTAAACCTATGTTTGCAAAATAGTTGTTAAATATTGTCCCAACTTCTTTTGGATCAGATGTGATTGGTTTTCCTTTTTAGATTTGAGACTAAAAGAAACTGTCCTGTGATTTTGTCGTGTTACCCATTAGTTCATTCGCACCCTTCCAGAGGGTCTTCAAATTTTTTTGATTCACTTAAAAAAGTTCTTCAATGTATCTCTTTGGCTATCCGCACTAGCTTGTAATATAATTTAGCGTAACTATCATAGGTGGTTTTTGACTCTATATTAGGATGTTTCCTGAATTTAATTTAACAGTTTATCTTTCTGTTTTCGTGACGTCATCAGTCCCCATGTCATCCAAGCATTTTGGTTTTGTGTTCCCTTTATTGCATCGTCTTTTTATTATTGAACAAGCTATATCAAAATCTGAGAAAACGTTGTCTCAAATTGTTAAATGCCTGCTTGGGGTTTTCCATATCTAACACCAAGTCTTTGGCTTGCAATAAATCTTTTAGTCTTTGTAGATTAGGTTTTTCTTGTGTTCTAATTTCTATTTCCTTGGACAGGGTCTTACTTATTACTGATTTCATGCTTATTGAAGTAAAAGTTGCAAAGTGATCACTAACGTCACATTCAAGTATTCCAGAGGACAATACCTCGGAACAGTTAGTGAAGATATGTCTATTAAAGTGCGGGAGTGTGCGGTAATCCTTGTAGCATCATTGATCAGGGGTGATAAATTAAAGTGTCCTAAAAGGCCAATGAGGTCTGTAAGAGTCTTAGATGTTTTCAGCAAATCAATGTTCAGATCTCCACCAAAAGAAAGACTGATTTTCCTCCAGTGTTTGCTAGAATATCATTTAGTTTGTGGAAAGCTAGATTAAAGTCAGCATGTGGTGGTATGTACACAGAGAGGAAGACTCTTTTTCCTAATTCAATTCCTATTACTCACAATCTTCGTCCATTAATTCAAGGTTTTTAGGTTGGCTATATTTGTGGTTTGATTTAATCAAAAATCCACTCCACCTCCCCGTCTCCCCATCTGTCGTTCAATTCCTATCAGTCGTATCCATTGAATATCAGTTGAATCCTGAGAATCGCCACATTTCCTGCATCGCCAAAATCTTGGTGCTGTCAGAACAAGGTCTCTGATCTTTCTTCATTGGCAATAATCGACTCACATTTAGAAGACACTAGCCATGCCAAGTTCATGCTTTTCAAAGTTTTACGTATCCTAGATCGTTGAAAATTTGATACCTGATTACCCCGCTCAGATCATCATCGTCTTAAACCCACTCTGCCCAAGTATAAATACTCCCATCCAAATTGAAGTCTCGCACTTTTTAGGTGGCTTAGTAATTGACCACCACTTTTTGCAGTGTGTTGCTCTGAGAGGAAGAATTTGAGAAAAAAGAAAGGATAGATCTTGAATAGCATTGACGGGTGTTTAAAACGGTTTCAACGTGACCACAGAGTATAAAAAGAGATTTCAAAATTGAACAAGTCAGCAAAACTTGTGATGCTTGGAGCAAGATTTGAGAATTAAATGGATTTTTTGTCGAAAGACATGCTTAAGGAAAGTAAAAAATTCAAACGGACAAAAGAAGGACAATGACCAGCACAAGGGATTTCAAACTTTATACTTTTCTTTTGAAAAGTCGCTTCGTCTTCTCTCTGACCAGGAGTCAAATGGTCACGAACCAATACAGCTTTGTTCTGGTACAGAAACCTCTTTCTTCAAATTGAACGCCTCTGTGTCCTAGGCGGAAGAACCGGTCCTTGGCAAGCCACGCCTGGTATGTAATCACAACATGTAGCCCTTTTTGGCCAAACTCCACGAGCCAGGCAACCTGAAGAACTCTTTTTTATCCATCTCGTGTAGAAACTCCACGACGAAACGGCCTCTGATTGGACCTTTGACTTTCGTCTTTCACCAGGACTCTTTGCCAAAGAAAGCCTTGGAGGTACTTGATTGACGTCATAACCACACTTTCATTGGCACTTCGGACAACTCTTTCGTATCCCCAGAATTTAAGGCATTTGATCAACAATTTTGTTTCTCTTTGCTTTTCCTTATCTCTTGTTGTTTTTCAATAAGTCAATCCTCTCGGACGTTCTCTCCATTTGCTTCAACATCACCAAAGACGTCTCAACAGAGTTCGAACAATAACAGACATTGCTTTTTGGTCTTTTCCTCACCGATGTCTTTGGGCAAGTGATTCCAGTTCTTGCAGGCACTGGATTGCTTCCTCCCTTGGTTTCTGTTGGGGGTTTCTCTTCCATCTCCACCGAATATAACTTTTGATTCCTTTCGGGTGCAAGGATTTCGTCCAACATCTCGTAAAACTTAGTAGGCGATTTCTTGCTAAAAACTCCGAGTTGCTTTTCATTTTGAGAGTCTTGGCTCTGGATGTCTTAGTTTCAATGGAGAGCTTGATTTCGCACGCTGCACTCTTTGAGGTCTGATTACCTGATTCAGTTATAAGTTTAGTTATGAAGTCACAAATAAAAAAGGTACGCTAGTGTGGATTGCTTTAACTTTGATTTGATTTAAATACTTGAATTTTTTGCATTTATGTTCATTTCTAACCATTTAAAGCTTTCAATAAAAGTGCCTTAGCATTATAACATCCTCCACGTCAGAAAGGCTCACAAAGGGAATGGGACAAGTATCTCCCGTCCTGATGCGTTGTAACATGCCATTTATGCAAAGAAAATCAGGCCCTTTAACCTACCGTTGTTTTTCATCAATGACGTCAAAGTTCGTTTCAAAGTTTGTTGTCAAAAGCTTATATAGCTGACCAAGAGAAAGTCGAAAATTCGAATTTTAAGTAGTGCTTAATAACATAACTTTGGACATATTTCCTGAGTTCCCTTAACATAGTTTTGACTTCAATTTAGCCAAAGAAATATGAAATGTCAAATGAGCATAAATACGTACTGCATCACTTGATTGGGACCCCCTGCATCGAGATGCAGCATTAATCCGCGTGTCGTTTAACTCCAAACTGGTGAAACGATCCTACTCTAACCGAGCTAATCTGTGTTGGCTAAACCTTTCAGTTCGAGTTCATAAAGTAATGATGCTCAAACTTGCCTTATGCCAGAAAAGTAATTCCGATGAACCGAATCAAATGTTTGACCTGAGTAGAAAGTGTAGCTAACAACTTTTTGTTCAAAGTTCAATGCCGACACATCAGGAAGCACGTCCCGTCTTTCTTCACTAACGACTCCCAATGACTTCAGTGTTTGCGGATACTTCAAACTAACCATTTTGGAGCAAGAGCATTCGGTAACGTTCAAAGTGATGTTTTTTCAAGTTCGGCGATGGAACTGTTATGTCAATATCAATCTGGGCTTTTTTTTTGTTGGGGACGGTCTTGAATAGTTCCATCTCGATAACAGCAAATATGATGAGCAAACACACAAACCAAAATCCAGCATGAGAACCGTTTTTCTATTGTCATGATGCTGGTGATCGACTCTTGTATTTGTATCAAACTGCGTTCAAACACTTGTCATTTTTCCCTTTTTGCATGTCAGCAGTATGATAGACGCTCATCCTGTAGTCCCGACAGGAGACAGGATGAGCAATATATCATGCTTACTCCTTCTTTTGTTCGCTAGTACCCTGCCTGCTGCTGCTGGCCACCAATGATTGTCTCTTTAACTTCTCTTTAAACTTTCTCTCTGCCCCAGGGTATCTAGCGGGACAGATAAAGGGTGTTGTGTGGTTCAGGCCTGCCCCCTGTTGCTGCGCATCCATGATCACCGGGTTTGCCTGTCTCTTTTCAAGGTTTTTATGTTAGCGGGACAAAATAAGGGTGTGTGTGGTTCACCCTGCCCCCCTGCTGCTGCGCATCCATGAGCATGTGTATCAATATTAGTGCGGCGGGGGAGCCCAGACTCAAATCCAAGTCCACTAGAGTTTTTCACTTGAATATTGAGAAATCAGCCAGACTCGAGTTTTTTAGAAAGAACTCGAGTCCGCCTTCGTCAATGAAAAATGCTTAATTTTGGTTTCAAATTTAGCAATATTTTTCTTTTTTGTTTAAATTGGCCCAGCTAAGACTCTTGTCCACTGCTGGACTCGAGTCTCTTGCGGAACTCAAGGCTAGACTTGGTCAGTCCAGCAAAAAGTCAAAGGTCGTCAATCGACTTTTTGCATGCTCAGGAAGTTTATAAAAAGTCTCTAATCCAATAGGCTCTTACCGGAGTTTGCCGACTCATCCCCAGGCTAATAATTATGCTCATGTAACTCTTATTGTTCAGGTTTGTTTGTCGGCCGTCAATAAGCAAGAGAGTGTATGTGTTTCCTCCTCCTTGCCCTCTTCCTCTTCTGTCGGCCACTATGATACTACTATGAAACGTCCTTGAGGTGCTTTCAAAACGGCTGCTGCAGCCCGCTTTGTTGGTGTAACCTCGCCGCCTGCGCTGTCATGGGTGTTGTTTCAATCTCTCTTCTCTCCTTCCTTTCTGGCTTCCTTCTCGACTAAGAGACTGTAAAGTACGGATCGATTCAGCGTGTGAGCTAGTCAGGCTGCGCCCAATCGCGGCAAGAACTACCATGATTTTAGCACATTCAGTGCTTCCAAAATTTCATTGACAAAATTGTACGCATGTTTGGAATCGTTCGACCAATTATT
>NC_081445.1:4635182-4635277 GCF_007210705.1 Tigriopus californicus | reverse complement strand
AGGCAAAAAGAAATGAATTTCAAAATTCAATGTATGCACAGCGCAGTTTGGCTAGGCATTTTGTCTTTGATTTAACACCATGATATAACGTCAAT
>NC_081445.1:4634865-4635146 GCF_007210705.1 Tigriopus californicus | reverse complement strand
TTGGCTGGGCATGTTGTCTTTGATATTGCTCCATGGAATAACGTCAGTTGCTCATGAACGCGTTCACTTGACAATTCACACGACACGAAAGTTAACAGGTGACTCGCAACACCCCCGCCAGTTCCTTCTGTACGGCCAAGGCGGATGTAAGGCACAGCGCGGTTTGGCTGGGCATGTTGTCTTTGATATTGCTCCATGGAATAACGTCAGTTGCTCATGAACGCGTTCACTTGACAAGCCCTATAGAAAAAGATGAAATTGTTTTAGAATGAAAGAAGTAA
>NC_081445.1:4634224-4634829 GCF_007210705.1 Tigriopus californicus | reverse complement strand
ATTATTTAAAATCAATACATGTCCTGGGAGTGCTTGATTGAGGATGCTCAAAGAGGTTACGACTCAAGGGAGGTCAATAATTGAATAATCTTAATCAATATTGGGCTTCCTCAACTCACGTTTAGCAGCACGAATTAGAGGGACTAATGTTTTTAGTTCTAAAGTCTTCTGAAAAAATGGATGACTCAGGAGATCTTGTGAACTTGACCGGTCTTCTACGTTCACTTGCAGGCAACAATCGAGAAAATTTTGAAAATCGGGCGACATTTTAGACCAACCGGCGATTTCTGGCCGCCCATGAGAGGCAATTAGGAATAGAGCTCTGAGTGGCGTTTCGTGAAGGTATGGCGGCTCTCCATCTTGCATCTCAATCGCCATTATGCCCAAGGACCAGACGTCCACTTTTTTACCTAGAAAGAGGGTCTCGCCAGAATAAACAAGCGATCATGCTACAATAGGAAGCGCCCGCCAAATTCAAATGCGAAAGACTAGGCTCGTCGGGCCTAATTACAAGGTGATTTTCAATTTTGAACGTGATTTTAGGTCATTGTTGGTGAATTCATAGGCCATGTCAAGTAAAGTAAATTCATGGAAAAATGTGGTCC
>NC_081445.1:4627122-4634184 GCF_007210705.1 Tigriopus californicus | reverse complement strand
ATTACATGGGCATTGAACCAATTCTGGCCATACTCATTGTGATATCACTTTCTAGTCAACTATTTTATTGCCTTTACCTTCTTGACATTTTTCTTGTTTTATCAACAAACCTTTGTATAATGCATATACATCAGATTTTATTTTATAGTTATTTTTACGCCATGACATGACCAAGAGTCGCTATAAAGATAATTATTATTATTATTTACGATGATATCGCAGCAGACCAGACACTGGAGACAGAGACGAATACTCGGCCAAAACCGCCGAAGTCGCAGAGATTTTGATGGCACGTGAGAGGGCCTCTGCTTCTGCCTCCTCTATTTTTGACCACATATTATTTTTTTGCGGACTTCCTTACCGCTTTACCGCTACCGGGATTCGAATCCCAGCACTTCAAGACGAGAAGATTATTCATTTTACTTGACTTTTATTTATATAAAAGAAGAGAGATATCACGTACCTGAGCATGCATGAGATGATTTGGCTCAGATCTCAAAGCATCAATGACATCTTCGTATGTTATCTTCATTTGCAGTTCCTGCTTGAGTCCTCGGTAAGTTGCTCTTGCTCCACTGGAAGTAGCTTTGTCGATTTTGTGCCGACGAATCATTTGACCGTAAATTACCCGTACCTGAATGAAAACCAACTCTTCTCATTTTTCCATTCCTTGTGTATGATGCTTTTCATTGTTGATTGTTATTGTGGACGATGACGACGCCATGATGACTATTGGCTGGATTAGACGAGGTGAGGCTTTCTCCGTGATGCAATTACTGGTATTATTGGTACCCCATTGCAAGGCATTTATGGAAGGGCCAAATGCAATGATTATCGGTCTAGGCTTTCCCTCCTTTCCTTCAAAGGAAATCATTGTCGTCGGTAATGTCGTTAACCTCTTTCCCCTTCCTTTTCATTCATGTGATTTCGTTTGTTGCCCTGGGACAAATTCGTTAAAAAATTGAGTTGGTTATATCGCGAGAGGAAATTGAAATGAACAAATGTTCTTTTTATGGCTTCAAAGTTGTCAGTGTCATATTTTCAAGTAACGAGTCTTGTTCAACAGCGTTGACTTTAGCCATAAATCAGTGTGTGGGTTATCAAAGTGTTTCATACTCAAGTTCGACCAAATTGATTGAAACCCTTTGGCTCAATTTTATGTGAATTTGGATGCGGGAGAGATAAAGCAAAGTTTCAATTCAGGAAACGATTGGACGCCCATGAATCGTCCGTCAAATCGAATTAGTTTCACTTTCTGGGATCAAGCTAATTCGGATCGGCTAATTTCAATAATTTCACTCTTCTATCTAAAAAGGACAAGACAATGGATTCCGGTGCAATTTTCGTACCATCGAGAAATGTCTCATGTGCAGATGGGCGGGTGGTGCACCTTGACATGGAAGACACGTGTGAAAGTTTTAAGATTTTTACTGACGGGTGCAGCTATTGCTATAATCAAAACTGCACGTACGTTGTCAAACGGTAAGAATTTCACCTCAACTTTTTCAACCAACATTTAAATTTGTCTTTTATTCAGACTCATGCTCATAATTTAAATGCAGATTAACTTGCCGATCAATCAACTATTTTTCATCCATTTCAGTAACGTTGCTTGTTGGATAATTGCTTGTCATTCCGCAGATCCAGGAGGCAAATTCGACTTATGGTTAGCAGCGGGCGGCTTGTTTTGTCCGATTGCCGCTTTGGTGGTGCTGGTGCTCATTTGTGCGATTTGGCGTTTTGTCAGGCGAGGAAGAACTGTAGTGACATCTCGGAAAAGCCCATCTGGAGAAGGAGCGGTTTCATCCATATCCGATCTGGCCGATCCATACTTTTCACTTGGAAGGGAAGAGGGGCTTCCGCCCTTTGGTTTGGCCACTCCGTCTCCCTCTCCACCCGCATCACCCGCACCCACACTTGAAGAAGAGGAAGAAGAGAGGCTTGTGTCAATAGCCATTGCCCATCTCAAAGCTGAACGAGAGCAAGAGGATGAAATGGACCAAAATAAAAGACCTGTATATAATGATGATGGTGAAACTTTTGATGAAATAGATCTTACCCGTTATTTGAGACTCTTTATTCCTAATGGTAACGTCTTCAAATCACCGTCGCTGTTTTCAAACACAATACGGCGGGAAACGTATGGTGTGAAGTTGAACGCAATTTTCTTTATAACCGGTGATACTCCAATGCCTTTTCTCAATCGGAATTGATCGATCTTAAGACAAGACCTTCTGCGTTCCAAAATTGCCTTCTTGATTGAGGCAAATTGGGTCATGAACGATTCACGGGAAACCGGAGCCGTTAGATTGAATCCTCTGAGCTTAACTACCATTTGCCCGTCCATTAATTGGACGCAATAATCCCCCGAATTGAGTGCCATGAATTCTTTGATGCAATTATCCTTTTCATGGCACGGATATGCATCTTCGAACTTGCCCAATGTCATGCTCACTTCCACAGGAGGATCAAGTGTCTTAGGGTAGCTGAGAGACAAGCAATCGGTGGCAATTCCCAACACATTGACATTCCTTTGCAATAATGCAGTCATCTTTTGCAACATGAACATTTGAGCTTCCAAAACAATGGCCACTCAAGCAATCGGGTTGCCTCCAAGGAAGGACCAAATGGTGATACACTCCGTTGTCACTTCGCAGATATGTTCCGTGATTGGATTGACGTCCCTGAGTTTTTTGCCTTTGAAAAAAAGACATCGCCGATTTCTGCATTGAAATGCACAATTGAGGTGTTGGAGCCCGGCTTGACCATGAACTTCCCAAATATATCGTTGGGAGCACTTTTATAAAATCCTTGAAGCAGAGGAGATAGCTCATTCGAAGAAGTGCGAAGTTTGAGCACAGGAATGTCAAGATTCATTTCGTTTTCCATGTCCAAAATCTCCGTTTTCGATGTTAAAACCTTGCACGGCCGTGATTCAAATCTTGCTCCAACAAAATCGGAAGTCTCGGCCACAGCAACATGTCCAAATTTCTTCCGTTTGACATAAAGTGAAGAATTTTCCTCCTCCAAGTAAGGATCTTTTACAATGGTGTCTTCCTCTTTAGTGTCTGCACCCAGTAGCGATCCATTTTCTCCAATTATGGTATGTTTGTTGAACAATAGCTGGAATTGGATTGATGCGATGCAATGCACAAGGCGGGTTCTCCAGAGTTCAAAAAGCCAACAGTAGAGAATCCAAGTTTTTGTCGCTCCTCTGGACGTCCTGTTGTCTCTCTTCTCACCAATGGTCTTCTTTGTTCCCTCTTTGAACAATTTCTGGACATCGGGAGAATTTCTTAGAGCAATCTTGTACGGCTCGCAATTCAATTGGGGACTTCCCTCGAACCCGCAACTGACGATTGCAACAAGGGAAGTACAAAGTATGCCGGCAAGATTTCGTATGCACTTCCAAACAGTTTCTCGACTAAAAAAAACTCGCAATTAATAATATTCAAACATGATCAGTAGGCATCTTATGTCATACTTGAAGTTCTTGACCACAATGTTGACATTTTAGCTCCCAATTGGATTCCGTCAAAGTAGAGGGACAATAAGTATTTCTCATACTTGGTCCGTTGAAGTAGTCCCTGAGCAAAGTTGGTCTCTTGCACTTCAGACAAGGTTTGCTTTTCTCACAAGAGTGAGTACTTTGATAATGGAACACACTTGAAGAGAAAAAGTTATTTGACCAAAACTGCTTGCAGTCAGGATATTCACATTTAATAACATGTCGATTCCTCTCTTTTGCCGAGCAACTTTTACTACATAAATGTTAAGGTTCAGCCAGTTCGACAAAATTTCTCGTCAATTCCTCTCTTTTGCCGAGCAACTTTTACTACGTGGCGAGCAAATCAATTTGATCCTGCATGTACCTCATTTAGTGGCTGTCAGGAAAATACCAATGAAAAAAACGCCACTTCGAATTGTTAGTAAAATCCAACAAAGCCCTGCATTTTGATGAGCGTGTGAATAATCCATCAAGCCTAAAGGGAATTCATACTCATCATATTTTCAGTACTGATTCATCTTGAAGGAATATTTGATTTCATTTTCAGCCCTGAAAGACGCCTCCTTTAAGGATATAATTCAATTCTTAAGGACATTGAGAGTACATTTACCCAAGTTACTCCATCTGGTTTTCTTTTGGGTATAATGGAAGCCAAAATGCTGATATCTTATGCCGAATACTTTCATTTCAAGAAGGTCGAGGAGGCTTATTAGAAGTGTCCAAGTAAGATTGAAGATCAAACAATCAGTTGCCAAGATCTGTCTCTTGCTGAAAAAAGCGTGGAAAAGGAGCCTTCACTTGAAGAATTGTCTAAAGCAGAGGATCCAATTATCCCACCCAGGCAACAAGACAGTAGTCTTTTCCAAATCGAACCTAGTGCTTCAACACTGAATCATCAGAACGCCGATAGTGACGCTGACACTGCTGCTGATGACAAATATGTTTGCTTTGAAAAAAGAAAACAAACATAAGAATTAATTGAGATTGACTAAATCTCGCAACATTTAATCAATCTTGTCTTTTTCCAGTGGGAGTCCTACTTTTCAGTTGATGAAGAAAGATCATGTTTGACCATCAAAATCAAATTAATTCCGGAATTACCCCCAACAAATACACGTTAGCCCTAGTTTTGGGAAAATCAATCTGCCAGTTAGAATATAAATCAGGTAAAGCACCTTATATAACGTTGGTCAAGGTAGAAATATTCGCTCGAAGCTTTTTTAACGGACCGTCAATAAATGAAAAGGTAACAGTAATCCATAAAAGGATGAAAATTGTAGTTCCGTCCACCAGCCAGGGGTAAAAGGTCGTGACTTATTGAATTCCCGTGGTGCACGGAAACATGGAACTCCTGACCCAAGCACTAGGTAAAAATACCTTGATAGCTCTCAAAGATGGAGAGCACCTAGTACAAGGGCTTAAATTTCTTAGACCTATCTTAAGGCCTCCGGTTACAACCCTAATCAGGGCATACGAGCAATAGTTTGAGCTTCCTTTATCAGGGCTTCAAACAATCATCAAATGACTGAGGATACAAATCGCTAGCTACCTCTACTCCCCGCGGTCCCAGATCAATCTCGGTTGTCTGGCATATACCTGGGCCAATCTTCAAGGCTAACTATCGTGCAAAATGTGGTCACTATCCTAGTCTAGTGCGTATATCAAAGTCGACCTCTACTCTAGAGTCTAATTACTGATTTCGGCTACAACAGTGATGAACTTTAGATACAGTTGCATACAAATCACTTGCTACCTCTACTCCCTACGATGTCAGCACCATCTCAGTCGTCATGGAAATCTAGGCTACTCTTCAAAGCAAACTTTACAGTTCAATCTACTTTATTCATCACAAACATGAAAATGACACTCTATTAATCAGCTGTCTTGCTCGGGTAATGAAAGAGGGGGTAATTGCTTGGCTGTGGAATAGGGAAAACATACATGGACAGAAAATGGTTTGATCCTACTTCTGATGAGAGTGATTCTTGCGTCCAACGGAGATCCACGGCGATGTCGTCGGTTCAGAAGTTGCACTTTTACTCAGCTCAAGAGACTTTTCAACTCGTCTATGCTGGCTCACTGATGTATACTATGCACTTCCCCAGGTCCTCTTGACTCTGCACGGCTTCCTGGGTCCCAACTCCAATCGTTGACTTTCACTGTCCTTATTCAAAATGGATAGACTCAACCTCCAGTACTCTATCAAAATGTTCTCGATTCAACTACCATCAAGAGCTTCAAAATGGGAGTTGTTTACACTTTCAATGTTCAATGGTCAATCTGTTCTCCTTGAGAACCAAAATGTGACTGTGGTTCTAACACATTCCTCATTGGATCTGAGAGGGTTGTGATGGGCGGTTGTGGTAGACGGGGATTTCCTGTTTCTCCTCCTTACAAACATGTAGCCGACATTCCTCACCCATGGTTATAGTTGGGCTGACCAGCCTCTCGGGTACTGGAGCTTTTCCTTCCTTGGTGATAGGAACGACGTAGAGTTTGATTCACACAGAATCCCAAAGCTTTTTTATACAACCGGTTCCTGTGACATTGTACATCTATGATCAACGGCTGGAGGAGCTAGTTATGATGGATTATGACGGCTCTGCGAGCATTGGGCTGGCATTTGGTCGACATCTAACCGCCAACTGGACTACACAATGGGCAATCCAACAACTTCCGTGGTTTCACATAATGTTGATATATACTTCTTACAGATATTTTAATAAACCCAGTTCCGGGAGCAATCATTCATCCTGTACATCATTTATCCATATCATATTAGGATGATGTACTCGATTGTGGACGGAACATCAGTCATGAAAATGATTAGTTCAAACTTTGCGCCCAATGGAGATTCTAATTTCCTAACCAGTTGCTTTAAAACCTTGAACTTGCGATTTCCATTGATTCGTGGAGCCCATTACATAATGAGTGATTTGGCAACGGACTCAAACCTACCGCCGGATTTAATGTATCGAAGTTATTTTACCAACTGAACATCAAATATTTTTTTTTTTACATTCACGTACTTAGTCGGTCTACTGTTGATTGTTTTACATCGAATAAATAAAAACCACGATCACCAGATAAAATCATGTATTTTTACTAAATTTCCTTTTGTCAATTGTTGCTGTTGTTTTCTTCTTATACGGGATAAGACAACGAAATCGAACGATCACGTCCATCTCGACGAGGTTGGGGTGTTGTTGACCTATAAAAATGAAATTGGAGAAACTTGTAGAAAATAGTATGATTCCCACATTATTAAATGCTTACCAATGGTGAGCATAACTAGCTCTTCACTTGGAGAGAAAATGAGAGAGACCAAGGTGGATTAGAAGCGATGGCTGTTGGAAGGGATGTGCACGTACGTATGTGTGTGCCTTAAAATCAACTTACTGAGTGGAGCTGAGAACTCAACCTCTAACCGTATCATACCATCTAAGACTATTTGACGAATCCTAACCCAACGGAAGGCCTAACCTAGTTCCGACCCAACCTCATCCCACGCTTACTTCGAAACGACAGTGGTCCACCCATCGCCATTCCGATTC
>NC_081445.1:4626897-4627086 GCF_007210705.1 Tigriopus californicus | reverse complement strand
ATGACGAATCCTAACCCAACGGAAGGCCTAACCTAGTTCCGACCCAACCTCATCCCACGCTTACTTCGAAACGACAGTGGTCCCGGATGTACGGTACAGCAGGTTGACCTATAAAAATGAAATTGGAGAAACTTGTAGAAAATAGTATGATTCCCACATTATTAAATGCTTACCAATGGTGAGCATAAC
>NC_081445.1:4623331-4626862 GCF_007210705.1 Tigriopus californicus | reverse complement strand
ACCCAACCTCATCCCACGCTTACTTCGAAACGACAGTGGTCCACCCATCGCCATTCCGATTCGTGCCTCGCTACAGTGCACACATCCGTCCCTCCTCTAAGGCTCCAGGGTGGGTCCAGCCTTTACTTGACTCATATAGACTTATATATATGTATATGTGTACATGGTATGTTTATAAGTACTCTTCAATATATTAGGTTTCGACACTTGATTACTCGGACGTTGTGGGATTCTTAACTATTGGAATTAGGTAGTCAAAAAATTGCTTTCGAGACTGGTACTGAAAATCAACAGAAAAGGTGAAGAGGGAATCCCTTAACTGACACTTTGAACAATCTAAGTTTGATTGACCAGCTTTAGCCAGCTTTAATCATTTTCATGACTGATCTATAGCCTCGTTGTTTAAAAATGATGATGTTAGACATGTGGCGGAGAGTTGTGGTGAGATGTCTCTTTGTTGAGTAGAAATTTTGCACTAAAAGGGAACATTGGGAGCTATCGTTATTTGACTACTCTGTGGCATAACAGCTTTTTCTGGATTACCGACGACAATGACTGAAATGTTTTAATGGTGTGATCCCATTTCGAATAATGCCTTGAATTCTTTATGCTAAATGATGGGAACGAAAGAAGGAGTAAGCATGATACAAGCTTATCCTGTCTCCCTTTCGGGACAGGATGAGCGTGTATCATATTGCTATGTCTTTAAACTTCTCATGTAATATTTGTTGCTTAGCACACAACAAATATGAAAGCTATGAATTTGCCACTGGGCGTCAGAAAACATCTCAGTTTTTTGAGCAAATTGCTCTTTTTTACTTCTTTCCTTTTCCTTTCTATCTTTTGAAGTTCTGATTCTGAGGGATCCCGAAACTTCTCCATCCACTAGTTCAACCAGTTTTAAATTTGATACTAATAAACAAACACATTATGCATGGGGTTTTTCCAACACGCAAAATTTCAGCAGCCAATTATGATTTAATTACTGAATGGAATTCTGTTTCAGATTAGGAAGCAAATTTGTAATTGGAGAGGAAACGAAAAGGAGTAAAGTTCTTTTTTGATAATGAAAACTGGTATGTATTTTCTGGGCAATAGAGTTTACAATAAATAAATAGGGAGGGCGCATCTTGGAACTGGAACTAGTGAAATAGATATATTTAATGTCGTATAACTCAAGTAAAATATAATCTAGAAATGTATACGAGGTTGCCATCTAACAAGAAATACGTTCAAAGCAGAGAAGAAGATTCTCTGAAGTAAGAGGCCAGATATGGGACCGCAGTCAAATGGCTACTTTATTTTACTAAAGCTTCGAAATGGTTTGGAAAGACATTGCAGATCTGTACATCGAATTTCAAGTTTAGACACCATCACAAAGCGCTTTGATATCAAACTTTTGACGACGTTAAAGTGCAGGCTTTATGATTGTCCCGTCCACCAGCCAGGGGTGAAAGGTCCTGACTTATTGAACTTATTGAATTCTCGTGGTGAACGGAAACATGGAACTCTTGACCCAAGCACAAGGTAAAAATACCTTGATAGCTCTCAAGGATGGAGAGCACCTAGTACAAGGGCTTCAATTTCTTAGACCTATCTTAAGGCCTCCGGTTATTTAATATCAAGTAAAATATAAGGCGCCAGATCGCAATCTACATGAATAGACTAACCATTTATTAACAACATGAAGTTAGCGTACATTTTAGCCACCATTTATTATTTGTCCGGCATAACCAGTTAAGATAGCTCAATAGCTATTAGCTAACTTCCGCTCACTCATTCATCACCCGAATGCTTCTCTCGAAGATCATCTATCCATGAAAAGAGGGTGGAAAATTAGACAGATCTTACTTCACAGCGGGTGACTTGAAGGTGACAATTGACCTTGCTCGTCTTTCGGCATCAAGTTCCAAAGTAAGTTCTGGGCATGGTTCGACTTGATCAATCTTCCGATTGACCTATCAAACTGGAATTTCGCAAATAACCTCTCAACCTGAGGCTACTAATGAGGGATGTATACGAACAAAAGCATCGACATGAGAGAGCCACACCCTGATCCCAAAGAGAGACTCTACTCTCCAACAAGTTGCTACAGAGTTGGAACACGCGCTTTAAGCCCTTCCTCTTCTCTGCCTTAAGCTCCTCCTTTTCTCCTTTCCAGTTGTGTATATAAAGCTATGTTCATCATGAATAAAGAGCAGTCTACGACTTATCACCAAGACCAACACTTCTTTCATTTCTCTAGGTACTACTAAGTCTCGTCTCTTGATCTGGTTAGACTTGATTCGAGCGTTACAGGGAGTCCGATGACTCCTGCAAGGAGTTGAATGAAGTAACAAGGTTTGTGTTTTCTCTTTCACTTCATTTTTTCAATTGTTGTTTTCCTCCAAAGTCGTTCGTTCCATTCTAGAATCGATTTTTCTCCGCCTCTTTTCTTGCACTCCTTGTTTTTCCACCAATCACAACGTTGGACAAAGAAAGTTTCGAGCATTACAACAGCATCAAGGAATTTGTGGGGAGTCTTGACAATGATAGCCTGCCATCATGAAGGCAAAGGAGCTTTTCAAGGATCCAAACTTTTTAGGCCAACTAGCCGTCATCAAAGGACACTTCAAAATGATGGTTAGGACAGGGACTCTAAAGAGAGGAAACGTCGCGGTTTTCTTTTGTCCGCCAACTTATCCAATTGCGGTGAAATAAATAAGACAGTAACTTTAGTCAGGGACTCTAAAGACCTTGCTTTAGTATAAATAAAACAAGATTGCCCATGCTACATTGTAAATTTAAGTGTATTTTTAGTAAATAATTATCCCCTTTATATACAACTCCGTTCAAAAATACCAAATATTTTTGAATGAATTATAAAGTCAAAAGAATAAATGAAATAAACATGAACATCAAGTAAGTAAAAAACAAGCAAATTGTTTTCAAAATATGTAAAATTTTGGACAAAATTTGCTAAAACATATTGAAAGAAAGAAAATGAACAAGCATCAATTCATGAGGAACTTGCACTGACAATTAAGAAAAGAAATTTATGAAATAGGCAAAACAGTACATGTACATAAATATTAACATATCAGTATATCTATAAGGGACAATTGATAATCTTGTTTTAATCCACACATTAGACAAAAAGCATCAGGATTGGTGAAACAGATGTGTTGCTTTTGAGTAGAGGTTGAATTTCTACTTATTAGGAACTTTATATAAAAGGCTGGCTTTTTTAAGGCACACAGAGTAAGACCAAAGTCCAGCCCACTAGATTTGAGTTTTAGACTCTAAAAAGGGGTTAGCAAGAGGATTCAAAATAGTCAATTAAAGCTCTAGTGTCCTTGGATAGGGTAATAACGGCGTTAGAAGAGTTAGAAGAGAGATTCTCTCTCGTGGAGAGCTTGAGTCTCTTGGACAGCGTGCAATCTGAGATCACAATTGGTGTGATTGCTCATGCTCGCACTCATCATTCTAGTCAACATGTATATAAACCCGTTCTAGTCAAATAATAAGACAGTCATCTCAATACGCTCCCAA
>NC_081445.1:4614123-4622420 GCF_007210705.1 Tigriopus californicus | reverse complement strand
GGCCCTGTGACCCTGATGGTTGGCCCGTGACCCCGGATGGCCCGTGACCCCGGATGCTTATGTTTTTATTATTTTTCCCCGAAAAGGGAGATGGTGTGATTGCTCATGCTCGCACTCATCATTCTAGTCAACATGTATATAAACCCGTTCTAGTCAAATAATAAGACAGTCATCTCAATACGCTCCCAATGAGAACATGACAACAATGGAGCCCTTCAAAGCAAAGTTGTCAGTTCTTCTGGAAAAAATTCGGATCTCAAGGCCATCCAGAATATTGGCAGTATTTTGAAGGTTCACAGAACTCCCTGGAATGGACTCCGCATTGCCAGATAAGTCTAGATTTGCACCAATAAGGTCAGTTGATTGTGAGAAGACGTTCTCAAAGTTAAACAATGTACTGTCAGACAACAGATCAAATCTTACTGAAGCTCATATTTGAGACATTATTCTGCTGCAATGGAACAATGTGTTGTTGAAGCAAAAAGAACTGTCTTTCAATTCTTGGAGATAATTTCATTGTATGTACACCTTTTTTTGCACATTTAGGCAAGTTTCTTTGCAAATATTTGTCCAATTTACCCGTCCCTACTCATCCGAAACTGAGTTGTCACTATTGGGGCGTTATCTCCCGAGTTCGAATTTGCCGCCAATAGTGATGTTTACCTTTATTTACTTGCTATTCAGTTGTCTTTCCTGTTCCGGTTTCATTTTTGACTGTTTATGTTTTGGAATGCCCTTACCTTACGGCGTGCGTGACACTCATCTGGGTTATTGTAACACGGGCGTGATCTTGGATCAAGAGCAAGGAGAGGTGATGTATGTTTGTTCTCCTGGTTTCAGCTATCGCTTTTCACAGAAATTCATGTGGAGAGGGGAATCCTGATTGAAGTCATGGAATACCACACTTCCCTCTCAACTGGGAGGCGTAGCGATTACAGTTATGCGAGTGATTGCTCATGGACTTCATGTTTCCACTGTTTTTTCGCGCCATCCCTTGATCCGTTGGTTGCTCGTTCGAAGGATGCTCATGAATTGAATCATACTTGACGACCTCGTTGACCCTGTGGGCGGGTCCTGGGTCTACCGTTCAACGGCGAACTCGTCGTGGACCGGACATCTTCGACGGGGATCGTCGTGATCGGTGCTGGGCGCAAATATCGTTGGTTTCTGATGAATTGGCCTGCCGCAGTTTCTATTGTGTATGAGCGACCAGTGGGTGAGATTGCTCTCACGATGCCAGCGTCAAAGGACCATTCCTTGGGGATGGGGTGTTGAATGTGTACCCAGTCGCCTACTCTCAGCGCTGGTAGTTCTCTACCAGCCGGCGCGGTAACTAGACGATTGTCTGTGGCCTTTTGTGCGATCACGAATTCTTGGTTGGGCTGAACTTCCAGCGACTTGGCTGATGGGAGTCTAGTCCTGAGATGTCGGCCAAAGAATCCCCTGACCGGGGAGAAACCATCAGCTCGCGGTGTCGAGCGCCATTCCAACTGTGCAGCTTGGAAGTTTTCGCCGTCCACATTGCTCATCTTTTTGAGTAACCCCTTCACCTGCTTGACGGCTGCCTCGGCTAGGCTGTTACTTTGAGGATGGTAAAGAGAGCTTGATTCGAGTCTTATGCCGAATTTGAGACACAGCTCTGCGAATTGTTGTCGGAATTGCGGACCGTTATAGGCCTTGAGGCGTTGCGGGAATCCGAATTCTTGAAACCACCCTTTCAATTTCTTCCAGACAGAGTCAGTCGAGAGAGAGCTCATCATCATAACCAAAGGGAAGCCGCCGAGCCTATCCACCATGACTAAGAACGTTTTGCCCTCCAATTTGAACAAATCAACTGACACGGCTTCCATTGGTGCTCTTTGTAAGTCTATTCTGGACTTGATTGGCTCATTGGTTTGTGATGGTAAGCTCTTTATGCAGATTGGGCAACGGCGAATCCAGAGCTCAACTTTGTTTCTCATCCCCAGCCAACAATAGAGATGTTTCGCCAACTCCGTGATCTTGGTGATGCCGGAGTGTGACAGGTGAAGCAGCTCCAAGATTCGCTGTCTGGCTGGGTTTGGGACTACCAGTCGATGGCCAACGAGGATTAGACCCCCTTCACCTGTAGTTCGGCTGCCACGTCGCCGTACGGCGAGAGAGACTGTGGTAGACGATGACCATGTAATACACAGTCCCACAGTCGCTCGCACTCGTCATCAACGTTATTGGTGATGATTCTGAACGCCGGATCAGACCCCGACACAGCTGCGCACAAAGACACGTCCAGTGTCGGATCTGGAGCAAACACGGGGAAGCGGCTCAGGGCGTCAGCAATCAAATGGTTCTTCCCGGCTGACCAAGTTATGGAGAACGAGAACTGGTTTCTCGCAGCCTTTTGATTCTGGCATTATTAAGGGAGGTCAATGGTTTCTCAAAGATTCCCAATAGCGGTCTGTGATCCGTTATGACCTCAAACTTTGGCATGTCCTGTAAGTAATAAGAACATTTTTGTACAGCAAACCATACAACTCTCAATTCGAGCTCAATGATAGCGTAGTTTTTCTGGGCAGGCGTGAGAGCGCATGACCCACACTGGATAAGGCGGATTGTCCCTTTCCCATTTACAGACATCCCATGTTGGATCAACGCAAAGCCAAGTCTGTGAAGTTTAGAAGCATCAGTAAGGAGTTGAGTTGATAATGACGCATCAAAAGGCAGCACCACTGCTGGTGAGGTCAATAATTGTTTGGCCTTGTTGAGCTCCGTTTCATGTTCAGGTATCCATAACCATGCGGAGGTTTTCTTCAACAGTTCACGTATTTCAACTGTTGAATGTTGAAGATCGAGAATGAAAGCCCCAAGCTGATTCGCAAGTCCTAGGAAAGATCTCAGATATGTCACGCATTTTGGTGTGGGGAAGCAGCTCAACGCACTCAACTTCTTTGGATCGGGCTTCATTCCGTTTGCAGACACAAGAAACCCGCAAATTTGACCTCCTGTCCAATCTCGAACTTGTTGACGGACAACTTAATGCCATTCTTCCGGCATTTCTTGATGACAACTGTGAGTCTGTCAATCAGTTCAGAGAAAGTCGTGGCTTGTACACAAATGTCATCAACAATTTTAGCTATCCATTTTTTTGTTTCAGCTCCTCTAGCGCCAAATCAGTACGGAGACTAAAGGCATCAACGCTGCCCTTCCAACCCATAGGAGCAACAAGTGGGCCGTATTTCCCATCCGGTAGTAAGAAAGCACAAAGGTATGAAGACTCTTCGTCCAGCGGAATCTGGAAATATCCGTGCACGGCAACTAATTTAGCAAACCATTTACTCTCCTGTAGGATTTGGCGCATGAGGTCAGGCACAGAGGAAAATGGATGAAGGGGTCGTTTTGTCGCTTGATTGGGCTTCCTATAGTTGATTACAAATCTAACCTTGCCGTTTGCTTTTGGAACAAAATGGGCAGGTGTGCACCACTCCATGGGTTCAGTGCACCGCGTCATCATTCTTGCGTGAATCATCTCCTGGCAAAGGTTTGAAGCAAGGCCCTCATAATGTATTGGGATAGAGCATGCGGTGGTAACGTGATAGGGTTTAAAATCTTTATTTTCATCCAATTCGATTTTCACGGGTCCTCCAGTCATGGCTCGGCGGCGTCCCCGAGGGAAGATACCATCACATCTGTCGAGTCAAGAAGGAGGCTGCAAACCCGATCGAGATCCTGAGGTACCATTCCTTCAATTTTTTCAATCACCTATCCAATTTCCCTAACCTGGTCTGGGTTTAGATCATTTTTGACGTTGTCCTTTGGGCAATCCGTTTCATGGACTGACGCGATGGGGGAAATCCCAAGGTAAAATGTTCAAGGCCATTAAGTCCCTTTTCCCGACTAACGGCAATGTAATGTCGGGAGAGACAACGGCAGAGACCGTGGCAATTGGTCCTCCCGCATCCAACACTTGAAGCCAAATCTGCTCTGGTTTGTTTGAGGTGTGCCGTTCGCTGCGCTCAACGTTGTGTGCGAAGTACTAACATTTTGTTGTTCCTGATCTTTTCAAACGGCCGGTCTGAGTGTGTTGAGTCATGGAGTACTCCATGGTTGAGTTTTGGAAGTGGTCGCGTGGCTGCTTAAGGTAAGACACTTTTGTTCTTTAGCTTTCATTGCATGTTATCTCTAGTAGTTTAGTCTTATATTTTTTTATTTTTATGTTCATGTCGTATTTCACTTTTTTCGTCTATCAATATTTTTTATCCCAATTCTAGGTTATTTCATGTATGACTTAAGGAGTAGTTCGTTTTGTTTCTATTGTTCAGTCTGTTCATTTCATGTGCTTGTAAATGTAGTTGATTTTTCTTGTTATTTACAATCAGTTTAGTTTCCTATTTTCAATACAAAGTTGGGTTCTAGAACCTTCTTTTGTTCTATTCCATTCCATTGATGTTACCTTGTTCCTGTAGTCGAGTTGGTGTATGTTGGCTGAGGCTAGCTAGCTGGTCAGCCAAGAGTAGGTCATCATAGTCGACCGACTCCTCTGTTGGTAGCTCCAACCTAGCGAAATCACCTATTCTCTTTTTCTTGTCTGTCCCCAGGGAGTACGTTCATCCTTGGTTTCCCCCTTTGGCTCTCTTGGCTCTGTCTTCTTCTTCTTTTACTTTTTTCACCTTTTATTTTCCTCTCGCTCATTTCTAACGGTTTTTCTCTTGAAAATGAAGGAGGCTTCCAGAATATCCAGATCCAGTATTTTCAATTAGGATCCCTCAAATAGCTTTGCTTTCAATAACCATGGAAGCAATTCCTTTAACCTCTCTTCTGTCCAAACTTTGTAGCCTTAAGCCCCCCTCTGGTCGCCATGAGCCCCACGCATCTTTTAGATCGTATGCTCAGGTGGCGGCCAGAGTTCCATCTCCCTCTTCTCCTCCCTTTTTACCCTCTCCCCACAGGTTCTCTTATCCTCCACCTAAGATGAGTTTTGTCCAAAAGAAGAATTTTTAAGGTTAGAGAGCCTAGTCAAAGATTTGATAGCTCTAGTCCATCGAAGGGCTTTCTGCCCATACAAGGGCTTTATTTGAATGTACATTGTCTTATTTCCAAAAAAGACAGCACAAAGATCAAGGTTCTTGAGGAACTAGCTTTAGATAGGCAGGTCTCGTTCATTTCCATGGCAGAAACTTGGCTTCGACCAGGGGTCTTAGATGAAGAGGTAGCAATGGCTGGTTTCAATTTAGTTCGATGTGATAGAGTACGCCCTGACAATCTCATTTTTCCGCATGGGGACGTCTGTTTATACGTTAGAAATGACCTGCGCATTAGTCATGTAAAAATGTCGAATGGAGAAGTAGAGGTCTTAGTTTGTAATCTACAAGGCCTTGATCTGTCCATTGTGACAATTTATAGGCCCCCCTCTTGTTCAGTAAGCTTGTTTTTGTCAGCTCTCAAAATCATAGGAAATGAGTTGGACCAGTCAGTTTGCTCAAAGGTTTTCTTTGCAGGAGACTTCAATTTTCCGGCTAGCGTCGTAGAGTGGAAGGCTAGTCCTGATGGGTATATTCCCGTATTGAAATCGACGTCTCAGTCAATTCGAAAAGCTGGAGGAGTTTGCAATCTTGCGCAATCTCTCCCTGCATGTTGCCCTCTAGTGTAACCATCAGAGGGATTAACGTTCTCGACTTGTCTTTCTTCTTGAGGGATCCCTTAGTGACGTACATGATGTCAGTCGGGTGTTCCTCAGGGCTCATTTTGGGTCCTCTCCTTTTCATCATCTTCACTGCCCCGCTTCAGAAGCTTGGTAGTATCTCTTCAATATCTCTTTGGTATTTGGTAGGAATGGTCAGAACTCTGGTTGTCTGTTAGAGGTCCTAGACCAAAACTATTCATGGGTTGCTGCGAGTAAGATGGCACTGAATGGAATGAAATTCCGCTCAATGACCTTTGGGTTGACGCCATTAAACACTCAACTATTAGATGATGAAGTTAAGGACATTGAGCAGGTCTCATCCATAAAGGATTTAGGTGTAGTCCTCCAAGATAATGGAAAGTTCGATGAGCATATCCAGTTGAAAGTTGGTAAAGCTTTTCAAATGTGTGGTTGGATATATCGCACGTTTAAGTCCAGAAAGAGTATCACGATGCTAACTCTGTGCCAGTCGATTGTTCAGCCGCATATTGAATATGCCTCGCCCATTTGGGCTCCAATTAGTTCAGCAGGTTTGCAAAAGCTTGAGCATGTCCAAAGATGTTTTACTAGGAACATCTGAGGAATGAGAGAGCTCTCGTATTGGGAGAGGTTAGAAAGGTTGGGATTGTACAGTATTCAGAGAAGATACGAAAGGTATCTGATATTGTACGTTTTCAAAAGCATTCTTGAGCTTTGTCCCAACCCAGGATTTAGGGTCAATTGCAGTGACCGTAGAGGCTTTATGTGCGTTTTGAGAGCATCTTCAAGCCCTCAAGAATCCAGGCTAGTTAAAACAATGAAGTCCAACTCTCTTCTTTCTCGGGCTCCTTCATTGTTCAATTTGCTGCCCTCAAATATTCGTAGGGCTTATGTAGGCGTTGATCCAGTAGCAGGTTTAAGTCAGACTTGGACAAGTTTTTGACTAAAATTCCTGATCAACCTTATATTCAAGGATTAGCAGATCAGCCAACTCCAATTCGTTGGTCGATCAAATAATGTATATAAATAAAAGTCAAGTAAAATGAATAATCTTCTCGTCTTGAAGTGCTGGGATTCGAATCCCGGTAGCGGTAAAGCGGTAAGGAAGTCCGCAAAAAAATAATATGTGGTCAAAAATAGAGGAGGCAGAAGCAGAGGCCCTCTCACGTGCCATCAAAATCTCTGCGACTTCGGCGGTTTTGGCCGAGTATTCGTCTCTGTCTCCAGTGTCTGGTCTGCTGCGATATCATCGTAAATAATAATAATAATTATCTTAATAGCGACTCTTGGTCATGTCATGCGTAAAAATAACTATAAAATAAAATCTGATGTATATGCATTATACAAAGGTTTGTTGATAAAACAAGAAATGTCAAGAAGGTAAAGGCAATAACATAGTTTCTAGAAGTGATATCACAATGAGTATGACTAGAATTGGTTCAATGCACATGAAAAAAGGTAAGAGGTGAGTTGCAGATAGTACAAAGACAGGTAGGTAGAGGTAAGTGATGAAAATCTTGGTTATTGCAGTAGAGTGGATGGGCCAGATTGAACAGATCCTTTGTCAACTCCCGTCGCTGATGGCATTTGGCTGGGAGACGGACAAAGGTATGTGACCGCCAATACTCCGAAGGGATGTCGGGCCAAGGACAATAAAGTGTTAGTAAGTCCTTGACCGGGAAGGAGAACTTGTGTCCAGATATCACCTCCGGAGAGGTAAGGTTCCCAACACTGTTAGACACTAACCTTGCCAGCCCTATGGTGAGGGGCTCGGTTTCGCATAGAAATTGCGTCCATGCATTGTTGGCATATTGGGGCACGCAGAGGTATTGCTTGAGGAACTTGGTGTAGGTGGCACAGCGGAGTTTGGGAGCCAAAGGTGAAGGTCGTAGAGGAAAATTGGAGTGATGTAGGTCCAGAGGAATTGAAAAACGATTGGAGGGGGAAGATTCTTGACAGGAAGTCTATTGCAAATGTATCCGATCCTGGCCCTGGCTTTGACTATTGATGATTTGAGATGGTTGGTGAAGGAGAGTTGAGTTGAGAATGTGAAACCGACATAATTGAAATTATTTACGAATTCAATCGGACTATTGTTAATATGGAAGGAGGTGGGAGGCAGACGACCTTTATGGAAAAGCATGGCCTTCGGCTTGATGGTGTTGACCTGAAGGCCGTTCTCTTGGCAATAACCGTGTAGTGCATTGATGGCATTTTGCAATTCCATAGCTGTATTAGCCAAAGAACCAGGTCGTCTGCATATTGAAGATATTGTACCATATAATGGTTGATGGTGGGGCCTTGGTGTGTGAGGGCTTTGGGCAGGTCGGATACATAAAGATTGAAAAGAATTGGCGATAGCAGATCCCCCTGCGGAAGGCCAGTGGAAGTGAAGTAGCACGGGGATAGGTCCTCAATTGAACGAATGGAGCATCTGAGTCCCGCATACATGTTGGACAGCAGGACACAGATTGAACACGGAGCTCCCCACAGTTGGAGTTTGAGGAATAACCACCCTGTCGAATGCTTTGGAGAAATCCACAAAGCATCCATACACTCAGGTGGGAAGAAGGAAGAATGGAGGCCGAGGCTGAAAAAATCTTGGAGGGGTGGCTGGGCTTGGATCCGGAGAAGTGAAAGTTGGAAAGGAGAGACCCCAGAT
>NC_081445.1:4614002-4614087 GCF_007210705.1 Tigriopus californicus | reverse complement strand
TTATAATGGAGGCCGAGGCTGAAAAAATCTTGGAGGGGTGGCTGGGCTTGGATCCGGAGAAGTGAAAGTTGGAAAGGAGAGACCC
>NC_081445.1:4580104-4613966 GCF_007210705.1 Tigriopus californicus | reverse complement strand
ATGCAAACATTTCTTGACAGTGGAGGAGGAATTTACTCACGGGAATTTCCGAGTTGGTGGCGGGCTTTTTGGCACGTTTGTACAAGCCCGCCATCCGGGACGAGGCCGATGAAGAGAGCAGGTTCTCCACTTCCAACAATTGGTGGCTGACTCGGCGCTCCTCAGAGACTTGTGATATGCAATTCTTGATATCGCATATTGCTCCCAAGTCTCCGGTGTTTGGCTCGTTTTAGCACTCCGCAGTTTTTAGAGCATTTGACCCCTCAGCTCTTGATGGTAGGCGCTGAACCACGGGGTCTTGAGTCCTCCTCTCCTCCTCTGCACGCAGGAGGACTCTTTAAATGCTTGCAAAATGCCTTGGGCCACTGCAGCTGGATTGCTCACAACCCCGATGTTGATGGATAGCTGCAGGGCCTCAAGTTGAACCGCGCACTTCTGCACATTTACCACGCACCTCCCATTTCAAGTCACGCCCAGATGATGGAAATTTCTGGGCATCTTGAAGGTGGCTGAAATGGGGAGGTGATCAGAAACGACCATTGGATGGACGAAACTGGCCTAAGATGGAATATTTTCATATGAAAATGTGGTCAAGTACAGAGGCGCCCCAGGAGTAGATATGTGTTGGGACTCCCGGGTCGGAGCGCAGGGGTATTCTCCATTGGCTCAGGATCTGGGCGAGCTCGGAGAATTCACTCGAGTCAGGACGGATGTTGAAGTCACCACCAATGATGACTTTCTCCGGAGTCTTCACCTTCTGAAGGATGGATGTGAGGTCTGAGACGAGATCATCATAGTCCGTGGTTGGCTGATAGTAAACGCCAATGATGGTAAAGCCTTGGGCATCCACAACTATGTGATGAGGAGAGGATGAGAGAAGGGTGGGCTCAAAGCGTTTGGTAATATAGAGCTTCAACCCACCGCTGGGCCGACCACGCCCAGCGGGCTTCCTGGCATCAACTACGAAGCTCTGTTTGCCAGGAAAGCAACTCTCGTGTTTCTCCTTGGTGACCCACGTCTCAGATAAGAAGGTGAAGGCGTGTCCTTGGATCTTGTTGAGACACCGTCCCGCACCAGCCACTTGCAGCATGTTTGCCCGTCCATGACAGTTGAGAAAGCAGGCCGACACCAGTTGATTCCCTCCTCTCCGCTTGCTGATCCGCTGTTGCCGCCGATGCTGGTTCCTCGCGATACCGAGTTGTTCAATGCGACCTAGAAAAGAGAGATCACTATGGCCATTGAGGGGGAAAGGGAAGGGATGATTGGGAAGAGGAAGAGGGTTGGAGGGCTAGAAGCTCACGTCTTGAAAAAGACGTGGGCCGAGGAATATGGGCAGAGGAGGGATTGGATAGGAAGGTGCATTGAACGGGGCGTATCACAGTTGGTATTATTTTATTGACTTAAAACCATTAAAAACATGATCTTGTTGGAGGAGTAAAAAACGCACGTCCGCCATTCGAGGCGTCAGCTGACTGATGAAATGTCCATCATCTCGTCCAATTTTTTTTCCTCCTCGCTCAAGAGACGCCACAAGCGGTTGACCTCTGGTCCGGGCTTGTCCAAATAGCAAATAAGATTTGATTTCTTCGCGATTTGTGCTTTTCGATTGTTCGCTTGCTCTTTCAAACCCATTTTGAACTCGGACCGTCGGACGTGACCAAGTGCAACAGCGGTGAGGGCGACGAGCTTGCTTGTTCAAAGGATTGTAAAGGGCGTGGTGAACGTAAAGTAAAGTGGAGTGTGGCTCGGAGGCTACCGACTGCACCATTTAATAAGGGCGTGATCTTGGATCAAGAGCAACAAGAAGTGATGTATTTTTGTTCTCCAAGTTCCTGATGGCCTCTTAAGAATCTATAAGTGTGATTCCAAGATGTAATGCATCAAGTACCCATGAACCCGAGCAAAGCTCGGTCGTGCGTTAACCAACTGCGCTACAACCATCTCCCTGATAAAAAATGAAGCAATGGGCTGTTGCTCCTAAAATCTATGGAGTTGAAAACCCACTAGAGAGCTGATCTCTAAGTATGTTAGCCATAGCCTCTACGTACATTGTCTATGGCTTCACCATCGACCTCAAAGGGCCCTACAGGGTGTTTCATCTTCTCATAGAGTTTGCATAAGAGAAAAATGCCTTCGGAATCGACCTGATCTCTGAAACAACTCTACCCTCCTTTTTAACAGATCTGTCTCTGTGGAGGCCTTAATTCTACGGTAAGATCAACTTTATTTGAAGGATAGCCACAATTACTGGATTCAAATTACTCTGGAGCCTTTTTGCTAGTTTCCATCGAATTAAATTTTAAATTGAAACCAACCATGGCCAGCTCTTCATCTAAGACCCCTGATCCAACCAGGTTTCTGTCATGGAAATGAACGAGACCTGCCTATCTAAAGCTAATTCCTCAAGAACTTTGATCTTTGTGCTATCCTTTTCGGAAATAAGACAGTGCACATTCAGATAAAGCCCTTTTACGGGCTTATTGTCCTTCGATGGACTAGTGCTATCAAATCTTTGACGAGGCCTTCTAACCTTAAAAAATCCTGCTTTTGGACAAAACTCATCGTAGGAGGAGGAGGAGAAAACCTTTGAGGAGAGAGTAAAGGAGGGGGCGAAGGAACTCTGAGCATACGATCCAAAAGATTCGTTGGACTCATGACGACCAGAGAGGGGATGGGGGCTACAAAGTTTAGGCAGAAGAGAGGTTAAAGGTTTTGAGGATGAGGATGGAGGAGAGTGATGGGAACAAGGGGTGGGATAAGTCTGTTAAGAGACCTGACAATGAGGTTGAGACAACTGTTGTCTCTTCCTCCTAGTGCCCCTGAGATGGGCCTTCGTGCATTTGAAATTGAGGCATACTTTTATGCCTCAATGATCTCATGCACATAAACTGATGGAGATAAGCTACACCCCAACTTCGAACAACCCTTCTCATTGAACTTAAGAAGGCCAAATTCTCAAAGTTTGGAACACCGCTCTGGATGAGCCAATTCACAACCTTCCCCTGCCTTTTTGCATCTTTGTCGTTTATGGACATCACAAATCTTGAGAGCCGTCTCTACCATGCTCTCTTTGATTACAGGGAGCGTTTCTATCAAGTCAAGAGTCTCTCTGCCTGTGTCCCTTTTGCTTACACCCTGACACAGAAATTCGTTCCGGTTGGTGTTTTGATAATACTTACGCGTATTATCACAGCAGATCTACAAAACAAATTTCTTATTAAGACATGGAGAAGGATGTCTTCTAACTATTTTTGGTTATTGTTCTTGGTATGTTCCGTAACAAGTTTTGGAGTCTTTCAACGTTCAAATTTGCGAAGTTTTTTCGAGCTTTCTCTGGAAGTGTTTACTTGTACTTGAAGCCAGAGTATTGAAAAAATATTTCTTCAATTTTAACCATACACCATCGAAAGTATTTTGTTTGAGGGAGCTCCCAGTTCATTCCCCCTTCCTTTTAAATAGTAAAAAATGCGCCAAGCCATCAGAGGTCAGCCAATGTCACTCGACGTGGAGTGGATTGAAATTTTTGCAGAAACTTACACCTTGACAGTGAACGGAAATGGGAGATCGATGGAAATTAAAACAAAATAAGACCTAAACGAACGATTTAAACATAGTCAGAATAGGAGATACTTCTTAGACAGCAATAGTTTAAGATCACTATGCAAGTTTCTAAATTCAGATTGGATGAATCACCATAATTGCCACTTTAACAATAGTGCAAATGGTTCATCCCCCAGTCAAGTAGTGGCTGGGTGTGACCCACCCAAGCTATCACGGCTTCCATTATGAAATGCTTGTTGATGGACACCGGAGTTTTCCATTATACCAACTCAAGACAGTACCTTTGCCCCTTCAGAAAGTTCTTTCAATAATCCTTTCATGAATTTTGAAAGCGAGCCTAATTGAGCAATATAGGGAAGCAGGGAAGTTGTCTTTGTAACCCCCAAGGAGATTTATGTGACATGGGAACAGGAATCCACACAGTCCACCAAAGGGGAAAAGGACAGACCAGCGGCCATAAAAGTGGCCTTTGTGTTGTCCAAGAATAATTTTACAAATCCAATCAGACGCTATCATTAGCTTGGTCAAAAATGACTTCACCACTGGACAGCGACGGGGGTGGGGGAAAATGAGTGTTTCCAATTCCAATCAATCAAATGCATTTCTCTTTACATGTGTTGACTCAATTATAGCCTCAGAAAGCAATGGTCAGTTTTGATCTCAATCAAACGTCTGTGTCAAAAGTTATGAGCATTCAAAACTCGGACCAGGGAGGGCGCAAATTGAGTGAGCTATCACCACGTTGGTAAGATCTTACCAAGTTGGTGCTAAGCAAGTCATTTTCTGCCCACGTCGTACTGACTTTCAGGACCTCATTGCTTTTGACGAAGACGTTCGATTGAAGTCAAAATTGGCGAACGCTTTCTGAGTTAACTAGAGTCCAACTTGTGTGAAGGAAAATGCATTGGTTCATCTGGATAAAAGTTACGTTTCCCCCACCCTACCGTCTCTGTCCAGTGATGACGTCGTCCTTGGCTTGGTACTTCTAATACTTGCCCAAGGAAAAGTCAAACAAGGTCAAAACGGACGCCAGTAGTGACGTTAGCATGCGAGGACGTGATGTGATATCAAGTGGTCAAATTGTCCTAATGGGAGACCCCCACGTGGTTTCATGAGCACTTATTTTGAATTGCGACTGGGTAAAATATTCACTTTTTCAATAGTAGATGCCTTCACATTCTTCCAAATCAAGGCCAAAATTCGGCTTAATACGTCTTTTCACGCGGTCACAACGGTTAGATCAAGCAAGATGTACTGAATACTGTCTCTGAGCTATATCATGCAATCCAAAAAAAGGTAGAACATGTAGTCTCAAGCTTGCTAAGCAAATAAACGCTCAATGCCTGTGTTTGGAATTAACCCTGATACTTTATATCTTACCCTTAAAACAAGATCAACACAAAACATAATTTTACACATTTCATTTAATGAACAACTTTTGACCCTCTGAATCCCCATCAAAATAGAGTCTTTCTTTTGTCTTGTGCATTTGCTTGCCAAACTTCATTGGTCGTACTCTGGGCTAATCAAATCCTGATTTTAACTAAGATTTAAGAAGGAACTAGATTCACGCCAATCACTTTTGGTTATCTGAAATAGAATGCTAATATTTGCAATATCTTAATTTAGAATAATCTAAGCATTATAATCAACCATGTATAAAGTTAGAGGATTTCTTATCTCACTTTTATCCGCATTATTCAGCATCAATTTTGTTCACTTTTTCTTAAATCTACCTTACATTAGACTTTGGTTAAACCAGAACTATGGGAATTTGGCATGCAACCATACCAAAGATTTATTTGGCGTGTTGCCCACATGAAGAAAAAAATTCTTGTATTGAGAGTCAAAAGTTTCCTTCACCAAGGAAGGTGCCCAGGTTTGGTCAAATTTACAATGAATTGTTTCATGTGAATGTTCACTGTGTAAAGCCATATCGATAATGGCTCGTTCACTGGCACTTTTTAATTGCAATTCAATGAGATTTGATGGGGATTAAACCGGACGTAAATTTTTCACCAAATGAAATGAAGTATTTGGCGTTCGCAAAACTTTTTGAAGTTCTTCTATTTTGGCAGGACAAAGTTTGTGGAAGAGGTTAAATTCCTAACGTCGTGATTGGTCATTCAATTGGCCTTCTACTTTTGAGATTCCATGTTGGGAGATTTTAAGATGGTCATCAAGGGTCTCAAAAATTGTCTTGAGTATATCTTGCTTGATGTAACTGTTGTGATCGCGTGAAAAGGCGTGTTAAGCTGAATTTTGGCCTCGATTGGGAAGAATTTGAAGGCATCTACTATTGAAAAAGTGAATATTTTACCCAGTCGCAATTCAAAATAAGTGCTCACGAAACCACGTGGGGGTCTCCCATTGAACTAACAAATGTGTAGACGATAACTTGATACCTGACAACTGAATCGCTAGCCACTCGCGACCTGGATCTTATGAAATAAACGACATGGTTTTAAGTATCTTTGTTTTGCCACTGCCATAATATATCTAACTAGGACATCCACACCATGAAGAGCGTCCATGCCATTGTAGATGTTGTTCGCAGACGTCTCGAAGAAATTGTACATGCCAGAAGTAATCACATCGATTGCTATATTTCTTCAAGGTAAATATTTTTCCTATGATATCTTGCTGCAGAATCATTATGAATTAATATGTGCGCCTATGAACTTTGTGCCACCCCTGTTGATAACATTAAGCAGTTATTAGCCTATTTCAACTTTCAGGGTCTGGACGTAGCCTTTTTCGACCTTATTCTGATGGTACCTTGGCTCGAGTTCATTAGCACTTTGATTTTTTGGCTAGGTTTGGAAGGAACTACACAATGTAGTATACCGGTTTGTTTAATTAGAGACGCCAGTCGTCATCAGTAGAACACACGTTTATTCTGCCTCGACTGCAATTGCGAGTCAGGCTTATAAGGCCCTATCGAAATATACAATTCATAGAGCATCGACAGGTCATGGCTCGAGCCATCGTAATTAGATCATACCAGTTTTGGAATTGTCCACCAAAAATATTGACATCTACAAATTGTTAAGCTTCGGCGCTTCATCCCTGAGAAACCACGCAACCTTTAAATCCAATCAGGAGTTCAAGAACTCGGATGAATAAATGATATTTGCTATTTTGGGGGGGGCTGGGGGCAAATTAGCCACTTAGCCTGAAGAACCCCTGGTAGGGCTCCCTATTCAAGGTAAAAATGGTACAGAATTGAAGACCCCCCCCCGATCAGCAACGAGTTTTAATGCAGTTCTGGATACGAGACCTAGAAAGGCAGAGTAACGTTTTGCAACTCATTGAAGCGGTTTTTATTCAGCTTGTCTACCCTCTTCCGCTCGTGATGGGAGCCCTAACCGAGGTCCTTGAAGCTAAAGAGCTGATGTTGTACGGGTTAACATTTCCTGATCATAAGCCGAAATGTTTTTGACATGAAAGTACAAAAATAGATTGAGTATATGATATCAATTGTCTACAATCGTACTCTATTCATTCATCTGAAATAGCTCAGTGCATCTTCAAAAATGGAATGATCGAAAAGGAAAATGTCAAATGTTGTGACAGTTTCAGTTGTGTATCTTTCTCCCCTCTTTAAAATCAAATACATGTTAGACAATTTCATTCATATGCACTTTTCTGGATCTCTGTGAATAATACTTTATTTAACCACACCGTTTAAGATTTAATGGGTAAAAAAGAACACTAGAGGAAAAGCAGTTGATCTAAACTGACATGACGGTATAGTGTTTTTAAGTCGATTATTACGATCATTGTTGGTCAGTATGGAACATCTTTTTCCAGTACTTATCCCTCTATTGGTTAGGTTGAAAGCGGAGAGTGAGTGACAGAATGTTGTGACCCTTTGATATCGTGATCACAGACTTCGAGCTCAGTAGCTCAGTATACAACCTTTAGAAAATTTCCCATTTCTTCCCAGTTCTCCCTGTTCAGAATAAGAGTCGCGTAATGGAATTTCCTCGCTTTTTGCTTCCATTTCAAACGAAGGAACGTCTTTCTGGACGATTTGATACCAATGGTTTCCTAATGGACTCACTCAGTCGGCGAATCCAGTTTTTCTGTCAGACACCGAATGTTTCCGAAAGCCACCTAATGAGCAACCTCCGCGTGCGACCTTGCAAAAACAGTCGGGTTGTTTCCAGGTTTCCGTTGGATGACGACGAGGACAACCGCAATAACGGTATCAATCCTGGCCAGATCAGAGGCGAGTCTTTTCGAACTCTTACCTCGGAGTTGGGAGCATGGACGTTATCCAGTAGGAAAATACATCCACCAAAGACGTTACTGGATGCTCATTCTGCGTAACGTCCAAGCCTTCACTCCGCGGGGTCCGCCGAGGTAAGAATGTTGAGAGAAATGGGTTTCAGGCCAATCATTTGTGCCGAAAAACATTCATTTACAGGTTAACCGCTAGAATATAAAGTCCACGAAGGGTTACTTTCTGTCACGGGTTGAGTCACCGTGATTAATTGTGTTGTCATCAGTTTCTCAAATAGACAATCTTCGAATCATGCCTGGCTTGGGAGTCGCTAGCAATAAAAGTCGGCGCTTCAGATTTACAACATCGAAATGATAAATGACAGATTTCGAGGCTGGCTTCAATGCGAATGAATACTAGCCTAAATAGGAACTATAGATTCAGCCATTGAGGGCGCACATAACCAAAGTAGCAATTTGGGTCATTTATGTACGTAGTTCTGATACTCGATTCATGACGACGGCCGTTTTTCCAATCCAAGGGAAATATTTCCTTGTAGATATTGAAGCCAATTTCAATCCCTTGTTCTTTTTCTTTATCAGTGGCATAACCAATCTCTTTCCAAAGGGGTGGCACGTTTCCTTGTGGCAAAGACGTTGTCACCCGCCAAAATGTGTACGTACTCACATCAAAAACCCCACCAAATGGTTGGTTGTTTCTTACAAGTTTATGAAGAGAACCATGGTTTCGTCGTATGACCTGGCAATTTCAAAAAATGACATACAGAACCTTCCGGACCCTTTCATTGTCATTTTCTTAAATAAAGCATACATAATGCACACCAACCGTAAGGAGAGAGTCCAGTACAAAAACAGCAGAGCACTTTAAACAGCATGTGTATGTCATTAGAATATTAGAACTGTGTTGACAATGGTTCATTCGCACCTACTTCTCTACGTACATTCTATTCTATCCAACAGTCGTTGGTTGAAGATCTGTTTTTCAATTGTTGGGTCAACTTTTTGATTCGAATTCAATTTAATCCATGTCTTTGCTATCACGAGTAATCCTTTCGCAGTCGACCCTGATCACCACACCTGATGATCCAGAGTGAGGAGTGGGACACCTCGGCCAATAATTTCGATCGACACCCCAAGCATGACCATAAATCAAGCTGAGCTTGAGACAGTGCGGCCTTGGAACCCATCCCCCCCCCCTTCCTCTTTTTCCTCTTTTTCCTCTTTTACCTCCCTTCCTCCCCTTTCCCCTTGTGGAACTCGCTCGTTCTTGTACTCGTATCTACTATCTGCTAGAAGAAGAGGAATACGAAAGAAAAAGCGGCGTGAGGAGTAGGACGACAATTGAGTTGTCCTCGAGCTAAAGGCTCCTCGAGAAAGTGCTGCTACTACTACTACTACTATTCTTCGATCCCTAAGACAAGAGAAGGAATGGAAGGAAGAGCCAAAGGACAAGAGGCAAGCACCACAGGCCGCTCTCCCGTGCACATGTGGGCATGGGAAGCTGGAAGGCAAAAGACCAAGGACGAGAGCGACCTTTGGATTCTGGCGCGGATCCCGGAATTTTTCCTTTTTTCCTGGCGCTCATTTTCTGTTCCCGACCAAGAACAAACCCGCGAATGAAAGGGAACCACCGACGAGGCAATGAGATCATCCATCCCACATTCCTCAAGTCAAGACGAAGACGGAGAAGAGGGAACCAGGGGTATTGGATCACTTTGATCCCAGACAGCATGAGAGTGTGTGCGTCTCAGGACTGACTGACTGGCCATGATTCATAAGTGAACACCAACCAGACTCAACTCTAGTCAAGAAGCTTGAATGAGTGGTCTTAAGCGGAATGTCGTGGTGTGTCGTGGCGGAGGCCTCGTTGTCTTTGATCAAGATCCCAGTTCACTCCAAGTAAGTTCGAGACGGCATTTCTTAAAAATACTGTTGTTCGTGTCTTGCTTGGTTTGCCAAAATAAGTGCAACTTCCAGCGGCAAGGAAGTCTTCAAAAAGAAAAAAAGTTGATCAATGAAATACCATTTAACCAACATAGGTGGTTTGCCATACCCCCGATTTGACATTTCCTTCACACCATCGGGTTGCCCCCCCAAAAAGAAGCTCGCTCTGTCGAACTTTGGTCATAAGAACGAACCCTTGGAGGTTAACAGATACCTACTATTTGAGCGTCCCCCTGAACGAGCTATTATTTCGTTGATCGTTCATGTCTTTCAAATAAGACACATGGGTTTTTACTCTGGCTTTAGGGTTCGTAACCCAAATTTAACCTTGGCTCACAATTGAGTCTTACGCTGTGATTGGAACAGACAGTGCAAAAGTGATCAACTCCCACGATCAAAAGGGGTTGAATAAGACACTCAAACCATATTCACGAATCATGATTTTTTTTTTGTTAACAATGTGGAAGATTCTGCGCTTGAATTTGAATTTGGAAAAGTGATACTAGTAGCAAAAGCTTTATCTTCATTATCGAAGAAATCGAAAACCTGGGAGGTTAATGTTTTAAAAATCGAATGAAAGAGAGAAGACCAATTGGTACTGGTATTTATTGATAATAAGCTCGTTTGTTGACGCGGCAACCTTGCATACGTCGGGTATGAGAAATTTGAGGCAGGGTGATTTTGTTCTTCTGGTTCGCGTTTTTCCTCCACACGCCATTCTGGAAAGAATTCCAAGCCTTTTGAGCCTGTTCATGATCACATTGAAGCCGTGTTCTTGCATCGAAAAATGCGGATTGGAAGTCATGTCATGCTTCCATCCAGCATGCATCATGTCTCTACCCATCGCTCAAAACTTGATCAAGGATTCAGGTGAGATCGCCGTGAAATGGAAAGTTTCTCCTCAAACTTTCCCTTGATTCTCTTTGTCTCGAGTCGTTAAACGAGTAATTGATGCATACGGATCGTGGAATCGTCATGGACAAGATCGGTTATTTTGATTGAATCAACTCACAGAACTCGAAAGTCAAGCTCCTTGTTTCCATCGGATTTTGATCTATTGACTTGCCTGCCTTGCTTCGTCGTTTTCTGCTGAGGTCCTTGAAATGAAAAGTGGTTCAAGGCCCGTTCAATGGCGGGAAAGTTGAAATTCATAGCTACTCAAAAATCTCATCAAGCGAATGGACTTGAGTGTCTGTCGAGGAAAATGGAGTTCAATAAAACTTGGGCGAAGGGAGAGGGACTGGCGTGTTTAGATAGCTTGCTTGCAAAAGCCTTTTTATGATGGCTTTTTAAAGGCGCACTTCTTTAAATGGGAACTAGAGTGGCGGCTGAGTGAAAAACTTGAAATAATCGATAAACATGCAGCAAGTCCAAAGTTAAAAGCACTGCTTCCAAGCTCTCTTGGCCAATTGGCTCTCCTCTCTTCTTTGTGTGTTCTTTCTCATCCAATCTGTCATTTCATTTTGGATTTTGAGGTGCCGATGAAAAAGCTTTATCACTAAGAAAGTTTCTTTGAAGACTTTTTCTCTGTGCCAGATGCTTTTCTTGGCCAGCCTTTGAAAAAAGAAGTCCTTTAAAGACACTCCTGGCATAAATAAGCGCAAGAATGACAAGCAAGGCACCTCAAGGGTCTTTGCTAAAAGATTTGAAAATATGCCCAGGGAGCCTTAAAATATTTTTGATTGATGCGTTTAATCTTGTGTTTGGTATGATAAGAGTCTGAGGGTTGAGCCTTCCTGCGAGATGGGTTCGCCATCTGTGGGTGTGAGTTCAGTGCCTAAGATTTTCCTCGTCAAAGGTCAAGAAGGAGGTTTTCGAACCTAAGACAACTCTCAAGCCAAGAACCATGCCAACTAGAGGTCCTAGGAGAGAAGCGACACTCACACATCTTGGAACTATGGCAACAAGGTGTCGGGCAGATCTAGAACTTCTAGAGATGTGGACTGCGAACGGAAACGAAAGTTTCGTATCTCCTGAACCTTTCAATTTATTGAAAACTACCAAAAGAAAGAAAGAATTGTTACATCTTGTCAAATAGGTGAACTTAAGAAAATATGAAACCAAAAGCTGTATTTGGGTTACTCAGGAGATTTGGGCAAAGTTATGTGGTAAACACAACATAAAATTCGAGTTTTTGGCCTGCTCTTGGTCAGCTCAATGTTTTTCCAAATTTCCCCAAAATTAATGGTATTGGCAAAAGTTTTCGCCAAAGAACATCAATTTGGCATCTTGGCGTGATTGTTGCATTTTGATATAAGTATAGTTATTTTTGTGTACTCTTTGGCTTGGGAAATTCAGCCCTGCTCACAGGGCAACAATTCTTGTTGCAATCCTAATCTGAACTTCTTGATACACTTTGACATTAGTAAATATAATGAAGATATTTGGCTGAGCATTACATTTATCCAAATCTTTCTTTTCGGCTAAAGGTTTGCAAAAAGAATGCAAATTAGAATAACCACTCACTTTCGAGAGGTATACATACGGAATAGGTGGTCTAGTGATTTTTTTTGCGGTGCTAGGGTCGAAGGGGTGAGAACCTGGCCCGGCCAGCGAAGCTAGCCATCACATCATCCAATTTATTTCCGATAGGCAGTGTCACAGTCCGTATCCGATTGGTTCTCCATCTTTGGGTGTGGTTAGCGTCTGAAAGTTTCCTTAGTTTACACTAGCGGTCAAAGAGCCCTCAAAAGTTTAATGAAATAATCTATAGTATTTGGTTCAAAGCATTTGGGAGAGGGCTTACTTAAGAAGCCCAGATAATGGCACAGTTTAGCTTACAGCACCAAATTTGAAATTTAGTTATATTGTATGGTGTGTGTTTGGTATTGATATAAAAGTACAGAAAAAATATCCATTTAGGAAAGCCTTTTTTCAACGCAATTCACCCTTTTACTTCAGTGTTGTTCCAAAAATATTTATGATGTTCTTAACATTTATTTGTTAATAGAAAAGAAAGTAATCTTCGTAATAGTATTATAACCTAATTAACGTTGAAAAGCGATATTGGCTCGATTGAAAACTCAATTAAAAAAAACTGATTTAGTGGAGCAAAACAAACTTATTTTCATGCCTGTCACTTGATTTTCTTAGAAAAAATCCAAAAATAACAATGTGCAATAACTTTTTCACTAAATATTTCAATGGTTTCTTAGATATTTGGCACGTTTTTGAATACTTTTTGAAATAGTCTGGTGTTTTGAGAAGAAGTATCATTCAAATATTTCACCGCTAAAAGTCAGAGTCTCTTCTACCGACATGTTCAAACATCTCTGTTTTCTTCAGCCTATTTTAGGTGAGGCCGCGTAAGTAAAAGAAAAAATGTAACTATTCGAGTTTATCACATTCTACTCTTCCAGATGTTCTATGGCGCTCAAATCGCTCTATATATGCTTCTTGATCTACCTTCCTTCTATATCGTACTTTTTAAGCTTGTCATGGTCATGGTGCAGATTTCGCTGATTTTTTTTTAAAGCTAATGTCTCCCACATTTATCGGTAAAGCAATTGGACTTGAGTTTTTTTCTAATTTTATCAGTATATCTTTCAATTTTTTGCAATTCATTGCTCCAATTCTGGAAGAAAATTGAAATTTTTCTCCAATTCATGATAATTTTCATAAATTAGATTTTCTTTGTTATAGTTGGACTTTCCTTTTTTTTAGACAGCTTCTCAACATGCATGAAAATAAAAAGAGAGGATTCTTTTATTGGTCGGATTGAACAATTAATCATGTATCGCGAAGAATTCTGAGATCGGCGGTGGGTGATCATATACATAGACTCGGACAAAAAATGTTGCTTTCATGAGGAGCAGAAATTGCAGAAGTTCGACGGTTTGGACGTGTGAAATAGCTGAAACCAGGCATTGGATAGAAAACCGGTTAGTTCAACCATCTCGATTTTCTGCTCGACATAAGAACAACACTTTTTGGTCCGAGCATGGTCTGATCAAGAAAAGCGGAGGGAATTAACTGGTGTCTACCTGTTTCAAGAACAGAAAAGTATTGGAAGTGGCTGGACCTGAACGGTGTCTCGTGCATATCCAAACGCCTTCACGTTTTTCTCTGAAACGTGGGTCACCGTGAGAAACATGAGAGTTGCTTGGTTGGCAAATGAAATTGGATGGTCCCATGCCTGTCAAACTGCTGGGCTTGGACGGCTCAATTTTGAGACCACCCATCTTACAATCTCTCATCATCACATAGTCGTGGAGGACTACAACTTTACCATCACAGGCGTTTACTATCAGCCAACCACGAACTATGATGACCTCTTCTTTGGACCCAAAATCCATGCTTAAGAAGGCGAAAAATTCGAAGAAAATCATCATTGGTGGTGACTTCAACATCCATGTTGGCTCAAGAGAGATTTTCAAGCTCGACAAGAATCATAGATGTATTTCCCAGCACAAAACCATGAGTCAGCTGCCACTTCCTGACAACAGAAATAAGAAGAAAAACACATGATGAAATTCAGCGACAATGGCTGTTTTTAAGTATTGAGATGCACAATTTTGATTGGTGATTTGAGCCCTTCGTCCTACACCTTTGGCTTCTTAGCTCCACCCAATCCGCCCTCAAATCCGCCGAGGCTACCTACCCCAAATTCCTTAAGTGATACCTGCGCGTGCCCCAATGTGCTAAGAATTGATGGACACATTTCATATGCGAAACCGAGGCCCTCACCATCAAGCTGGGCAGCCATTGTCCAGCAGTATTGGGAACCTGACCTTTCCGGGCACAAGTTATCCTTCCCGGTCAAGGACTTGACAACCCCCTGATGTCCTTGACCCGACATCAATTTGGCTTATTGCCGGTCGTGCACCTTTGTCCGGCTCCCACCCAACAAAATTCTACAACGTTGGGCACTGACAAAGGACCTTTCCAATCTGGACCACCGCCTACTCAGCAATAATCAAGGTTTTCATCGCATACCTTTTCCTAAATATGTTGTGCTTGGTTGTGAGAGCCGGTTAGACTAGCCTTTCCCAATGAATTTATTTCATTTCCATACAGCCCAACGCAATTGTGAAGCCAAGGTGTCAAATTGACATTCTACATTCGAAGCAAAACAGGTGGATGGTTAATTTCTGATTGAGAAGATTTTTCTTCAAATTAACTTGCTTTTCAGGAAATGATTAGCAAAGTTCTCGAGTTTCTAGAGTTATTCTTGAAAATATGCCCAATTATGACTAATTTCAGCTGTCACAATATGTTTGTCCGAAAATGTGAAACAGGGTTTCAAATTGTGACCAATTGTGACAAAATTATGTTTGTCATACTTGTAGCAAAAAAAAATATGCCATGAGCTTTCCAATTGTGACCAATTTGAGCTTTTTGTCACTTAATGTGACAATCTGAATACCCGGGTCTTCACGTGGACTGAATCAACTCTATTCAGATTTGTTGTAATATCTTGTTGTAGAAAAACTAGTTCACTGCTCTTATTAGTGTCGGGGTGAGCCCGGAGTGCACTCGAGTCTTTTTCTCGATTTTGGAGAAATTGACCGCACTCCAGTCTTTTAGAAAGGACTCGAGTCCGGACTCGTCGAAATTTTTCTGTAATTTTCCTAGAATTTCGTAAGGCGAGTCCTTTTGCTAGACCTGACTCTACAGTAAAAGATTCGAGTCCGGACTCGGCGAGTCCGCCAATAAGTCAAAATGTCAAAGGACTCGTAGGAGTCCGACTTTTGTGAGACTCACCCCAACACTAGATCTTATACTTGCCTTTGTGTGCAGTTCTATTGCACATCCATCTTTATACATTTAACCATTTTGTAGAATGATATGACTGAGAGTCGAAGTCGATATCATAGGTATTATTGTTATTAGTTTCTTAATGATCATTCATCAAAATGCATTGTCAGGCACATCTTACTGTCGGGGATCAAAAGAGATGAATGAATATATTTTCGCACGGGTATTTTTGATGGCAAAGAGGTCATGCTTGGAATCGTTTTTCTTCTTCTTTTGCTGCCCTGGTGAGGATACATTACTCGGTCATCGCAGGGAGATAAAGGAAACAAAGTAGATACAGTTAGGGATGCAGAGATAGAAGTGCGACTTGATCTGGATCTGTTCGTGTTTCTGAATTGACCCGTTAAATTGGCCAACCTCACACCTCTTGACATTGTTTGCTTCTTCGTATGTATGGGCTTAGGATCATTGCGGCTCGTCTGATGTTTGTCTCCATCGTGTCTTGGGGACACATTATGCATTATGCTTGGCCGCACCAAGCTCCTCATTATTCTGCTGGATCGTGTAGAACACACCCGGACACTTATCAAATCAGGAAATCGATTTTAAACTTTTTTGTTTAAGCGATCTGACCGGAAACCGATTTATGGTCATTCGAATCTTATCGTTTAGTCGACAGATTTTGGCAGGAAATGAGAAAGACAGATTTAAGAGCTCATTTTAATGCCCCTTGAAGCCTGAAGTTTTGTTTCGTGATGCAAGCCATTCAAGCAATGTTACAGTAATGAAGATTTGACATGACCATAGTTTTAAGGAGATGGATTCTTGTGGGTGCAGGAAGGCATCATCTTACCTCCTTGAACATGGCAATGGTGTTATTGGTTCTCCAAACCTTTGACGTTGCTCATAATGAGGACACTCGGAGAGTGGCAGGTTCGGAATTGAATTGAGTACACGTGGCATTGGTACAAAAGGTGGTTGCACCCAAGTAGTTGGCATTCATTTACCAGGGAATGTTAAAATATTTGACACGGAGCGAAAGGCGAAACATGAGGTAATAATGATGTCGCTTTCTGTTGAAATCGTTCAACAAGAGCCAAATCGACTTAGCATTGAGACAGCTTCAGTTTAACATGTTTTACGCTCCAAATTCGGGACTGGTTTAAAGACAGTCTTACAAATCTGGCTTTTCTGATTTTGTCTCTGTTGAACGTCCTTATTACGCTTTTTTATATATTCTTAGCTGGCCTTTTGATTGGAATATCGTGTCAGCTCGAGAAGCCAATCCAAAAGAATGTCTTACCTCAAGTGCAAATATATCTCCTCAATTGGGTGGCGGGCAAATTCTTTGGCAGTCAAGGAACGAGGAAGAGTATGTCTGACTCAGCGAAGGAATGTGCCCTCTCTTTCAACTCCATATGTTCCATTCGCATGTACTAGGTATATTCTAGTAAATGTAGGGATGGACCGGTGTCACTCTCTGTTCTATGAAACTACAAATCCTCAAAGAATCTTGAATATGAAAATTGATGTTCAGGCAGCAATGCCAACAGGCATGTAGTGCCTTGCTTTGGTTCTGTAAACAAATAAAAACAGATTTTGTATCAATGAGTTCATCACTAGTTGGCCGCGAGCTAAGCTCTCTGCATTGTAATTTATCACATAAAACCACTCTTGTTGGCCTTCAAGCGCACGTAAAAAGCACTCTGAGGCCCTTGAGATGTGAAATTCCTCCACGAATATGTCCCGCTTAACAAGGTATTATCTGCGTACTGTTTGTTGAAATTAACATGGTTTTCGAAAAAAACCTCGTTCATGCTCTCATGCTCCAAATGAGCCAGATTGGATCCAAGCCGTTTCAATTGATTCCAATTTGACTGCGAGTGTTTCAAGGACAGAGACAAGCGACGCTGATAATAGGTTCTGTTCATTCTTCTGGAAGTTCGCAAGTTTTTGCTCACTTTTCTGCTACACTCGGCACATTTTTGAGCCTTGGCCACGACCAGTCGACCTTCCTCGCCGACCTCTTTGACTTGAAAGCCCAACTCGGCCCGAGCCTCACGAGGCTCACGAGACTCAAGACGAGTCAGAGGATCGACAAAGTTCTCCCCTCCCCCCTCTCTGACTGGCTTTGGTTTCGTTGGATAGTTGGTTGGAAGGCTGAATGGTTGCTTCTGGTTTCAAGCTCGACTGAGTTTGAGATTTTCATTCCAGGTTCTTCTTGTCTACTGGGCTTTTAATCCATTTTTCAGCTTTGCCTCAAGGCTTCTTCGTCGTCTCCGTCTTCCTCTTCCGTGTCTTGCTTGGTTCCAAGATTTGGATCTGGAAAGGGATTCCAAACAGCCGTTGGATGGATTGGGATGAGATCGCATTAATTGCCAGTTTTTAGCCGTCCCTCCTCAAACCCATTTCGATTCACACGAGTGAGTTTGACAAGGAATCGAGGCTAATTCTTAACGCTGAAGGTGCAACACATTCCAAGACCAGATCCCTGGGGACCTTCCTCGCCAATCAAGCAGTTGGAACTTTCCCCACAGGGTAAATCTCAATTGAAGGCGACATCTCAACTGGTTGGTTCACATCTGACCGGTTCAAATGTGAGGAGCTCTTGTTGTTCGGTCCAGGTTGAATGGGTTGGTTAACAGTGTTTGGGTTCCAATTCGTGGAAAGGGATCAAATATGGCAGGACTGCCAACACATAGACAAGAAGAAAAAATAGAGGCTAAAGCAAGACGACAGCCAAAGAGGAGGCTAAAGCAATCCTATTCTCACTGGGATACAAAGAAATGGGTTACACTCAGACAGGAAGGAGAGAGGCCTTTGGATGAGCACTTCTCCTTGGCACCACTGTTCGAAAAAGGACATTGGAAGAAGGGGTTCCTGAAATTGTATCTTCAGTTCTAAATCAGGAAGAGAGGAAGTGGAAGAACTCGAATCTGGCCGATTTCCAACAGTGCCTGCCACTCTCAATGAGAGGCAAGTGGTCAGATAGATATTGGGATCAACTTTGATTTTTTGCCCGAGTGGACAATGAACGAGGGACGAATATGGAATACGACAGGAATACTCTCTCCTCCTTCTTGGTTGGCCTTTTCCGTCCATCCGTTCATTCGTCCATCCGTCCATCCATAGCTCGTTCGCGCTCTTCTTGTTGGACCGCGGAAGAAAAGTAGTTGTTACTCCGTCACAATGGAGGATAGAACAGAAGGTCAAAGTAAAAGCCATATCCGATAACAAACATTTTAGGTTGCAAAATTCACATGTGATCGAGAGACGAATCGAAGGTGGATATGATGAAATATCCCTTCTAAAACTCTCTGTTGATATCAAAACATCGCTACATCAAAACCAAATTGAATATGAGCATGACTTTTTGGTTGGTTTTGAACTTTAGGTGAGAAAAAATAATCCGTGTTATACAATAGCTTTAACTGAGTGAGACAGTATTTTGTTGTCACATGGAGGGAGATAAATATAATTCAAATTCTTGCTTCCTTTGCTCTGTCCAGAAGTTTGACCCACAAATTCAGGAAGTAAAAAGAGAACAGGAGCAAAATAGGCCCGGCAGTGTTTCCCCTTTTTCCCGTTTTCCCCTTTCTTGATTGGTTTCTCATGTTCGAGGATCATTTCTGCAAACACTAATGGGACCATGATGTTTGTGCGAAATCGTAGTAGCACTTTATCGCCTGGCTCGTTCTACCACCACCACCACCACCCTAAAAGCGGGTCGATTCTTTCAACCAATGTTGTGAACAGGCTCATAGAAGACGACGACATCGTAAAACAATGCACAGAAAATGCTTAGGAATCACAATGATTCCTAATATCAGGTATGGCAATTTCGTCGCAAACAATGAAATCCCTTTGATCAAATTTAACCTTTACGGTCACGCAATTTGGAGTTGAATGTGTATTTTATATTCAGATATTCAAATTGGTCTTGCAAAAAAAAATTCAACAGTTAGATGATAACGAGCGTATTTGAAACAGGCGAGATGCTTTATCTATTAGTTATGCTTACAAAAAAATGCCATGGAAATAGAAAATTGACCCAGGGTTCAGCCTTCAATATTATAGATATCCTCGCCGACATTATTCAGCCATAAGAAAAAGCAAAACTGTATCAAAAATGCCTTTGGTCCATTTCTTGCATCCAGAAGGGTACCATTGCAAGTCTTGAAATTGTTGTTTCTTCCAATTGGTCGACTTCATTCCAACATCTCTAACTTTAGAGGCGAATGATTTGAGCTAGTAATTGTTCGACTTAAGCCAATGAATGAAACAGCGAATCCCAATCAGCTTCAAGTCAACTAGCTCGCCATTCACAACAACAAAAACCACAACAACAGCAACAACTGTGAACGACTCTTTGTTCCTTCTTCCGTTTTTTGAAAACACGATGGAGTCTTGAGATTGAGTCATTATCATGCAACAAATGACAAACGACACGAACAAGGAATTAGTAGAGCCCAAAGACCCTCTTCTCAGAAACAACTGGCTGCCTTAATGTGGTTCTAATACGTTTTCTTCCAACTCGGTTTTCCCTTTCTATTTTATTCCAGACCCTTCCGCTGGGCTAAAAGAAAAAAAATCGTGGTGCATATTCCTGCTTTATTTTTACAAGCATTTTTGTTTTAATACTTTTTTATTATTATTCAGGAAATCCCATTAGTCTCCCATCTTTGTATCAAGTTGCAAAAACATACCCTTCATCCCCCCAAAATCCATGTATTGCCGTAGAAAGCGCTCATATTATTTAAATTGAATGACAACATTTCCTTGAAGCAGTATAATGAACCACTTCAGCGGATGGAGTTTAAATCAAGGGAGACGAAATTTCACTCGAAAATCAACTTCAGGGGGTTTATCCCCCATTAACGATCTTATTGTAAAAGACGCAAGTGGTGGAAAGTACTGTAGTAAGTAGCAAAGTGGCTAATTCTGGTTAAACAGACCATTTTGATATTAAGGCTATCCGAGGAAGTTCAGTTCTTCCTAGCGTTGAAAGGTGAGGGCTGTAATAAGTCTGGTAGCACTTTGATAAGGCCCAAGCAAATGGCAGGTCATTTTCAGGAAGCATATCAATTACGAGATACGTATCCTGGGTCTGCATTTTCGGACGGGAAGTCTGTCGTTTTTTCGGGTGGCTCCACGAGGTTCCATTTGAAGGTCCTAGGGAACCAGAAGCAGAGAGAGAGGGAGAGAAACAACTGCTCATGGCCACCAGGAACGAAGGCTGAGGGAATCGGACAAGACCAAAAGAAGAATAAGAAGTGATTTCTCCCTAGAGAGTGATTGTGTCACAAAACAGTCCTCCAAACTTATTTCCACGAGCCCTTCTTGGATGATGAGGATACGTTATTCTACATACCATGAGAAGTGTGTCTTCGTTTGCTTTTTAGACATGAAGACATACTCGAAAGAAAATTACCAAATTCGTCTAACAAGCCTTGTTTTTTTACCATTTGAAAAAAAAGGAATGGAGCCATGTTAATGGTCGTGGAAAAATACTTATGGAATAGAAACCCGGAAAAAAAGTATCCACTTTGAAGCATGTCTCAAAATGCGTTCGTATCGTTTTAGACCACGTACATTTAGAGCTTCGTTATAACGGTACCGATGAATTACGCGCATGGACCATTGGGTACATAATGTACGAGATTGATCTTCTCAGGGGAAGTGTCCTCAGCTCAGCAAACAAAGATTCCGGTTCCTATGGCCTAGAAGTAAGACAGATTCACCTCCTAGACCTAGAAAGGTCAACATTCGTGTCCTTGGCGATATCTTGACTAGCATATGTTGACACAATTTTCATCACAGAACATTCCGCAATGTAAAAAGGTTCTAAGGTTTTACAATTGGACCAAAACATGCAATTAATTACCTCTTGTTCTGGGAGAGAAAGTTTCTCTTAGTTTCAAAACATTCTGATGCGTTTCATTCGAGTTTCACCTGATTTTGTTATCTACCAGCACTTGCTTATCGCAAGATAACTAAATGACGTAATTTTGCCATCTTTATATACACGTTTTTCTTGCAAATACAAAAAGTGGCTTGTTTTTTACACACATATATAAACAGCATTGTTTGAAAAGAAACACTCAAACTCTGTGTAGAAAAATACTCGGAGTGTTTAATTTTTCTTTTTGAAGCAACCAAAAACATTCTTGTGTGAGTGGGAGGACTTTGCATGTTTCGTGTTTCAAGTAGTCTTTATTTCCTGACGCTCCCGATTTTTATTCGTGCAATAGCACGAATTCAAACCTTGCCTACCGACGTTGAAAATAAATCGCATACTGAACATGAAAAGGATGGCTCAGGATCTGGATTTGAAGGCCAGATTTTGCAGATTTGTCCAATGATTTGGCCCCATTTCTCCTCCCTCGAACTCGATCTCCAGCTGGGCAACAAAACAAAATTGGACTCTTGACTGTTGTTGCAAAACACATCAAAGTCACTGTCAAAAAACAACAGCGCAGTAATAACACCGCCTACCTTGCCCGTCCTTCAAATTAGTCTGGCTTGAGTGTCCTCTAAAAGGCCACATCACTAATCTATTTCTGTGTCAAAGATCAGGATTGATACGACCGCTCTAGAAACCATCTTGGGTATGTGTGTGCAGTATGGACTTACATTCGTATAGTTTACGACAAGCTTTCCGTCTGTCTGCCCTTCTCTCGCTCTCTGCCTTTCCTCAGTGGAATTGAGTCTGCTGAGACGTCAAGTTGTTGGACTCTAGTGGAGAGTGAAATAGAGATATGCATCATGATAACAATGGCCTTGCCAGTGGAGCCAGCCCGAGCAGAGTGGGCTGACCTTATTTATCAACGAGGGTGGACCGTTTTTGATCTCGAAAAGTGACTTGGATTGACGGAGGAGAGTTTGCAACAAATTTTGGCAGATCCCCTTGATCTCGATTGCGTTTGGTCCCTTGGACCATTCCCTCTTTCAGAGAGAAAAATCGTGTCCTCTTTGAAGGACCTGTTCCACCCACAGTCAACAAGCAGCCTTGATTAAATACTGATTTGAGAATGAGAACAAGGCTAACGCAGATCGGGAGAGTCAAACAACCGTTTGTTTTGGACAAGAATATGTACCTTTATTAATAACATCCAGACCTGGGTCGCTTCGTTTTGATTAACATTTTGGCAATGTTTTTTTCTAATTGATTGAGGAATTACTAACATGCCTGAATTGCATCTGAAAAAAAAATATTTGTTTGAATTTTAATCTTTCGTGGAGTTTCAAAGCAACCAACTGATCTGTGATTAAAACGCAATTGAAAATGGCCCAAAGAGCACTAGAAATACTATAAAATTGGTCAAAAAGGCTTTGAAAACCAACTCAAAATCAAAATATCTCATTTCTTGACATGTTTAAGTAGCATTTTCGGACGGCGAAATGGTTCAGAGTGGGCTTAATCTCGTTCGGCTTTGTAAGAAAAGAAGGATTAATTTTTTTTTTTTATTTTACACATTCATCTACATTGGACCAAACTTAAAGTAACTGTTTGGGAGTGTACCTAACACAAATGGAATCCTTTTATTGAAAATAATTTTTACAAAGTTATCTTTTTATCAAGCCAATCCAGTTTCTGGCCTTGAACGTACAACAAAATTGATACGGAAAATTAACCAACCCATTCTGATTGAACCTCCTTTCATCCTTTGACAACAACAACCATTTTGTCCAGGATTGCTGAGCTTGTAAAACCCCGGATTGAGAATTCTAAATTCAAGGATTTCACGTTTACGGACGATTTCAATGTAATATTGTCATTTAAAATGATGATGAAAATTACATGTTATTTCCAGCGGGCCGTTTTTCATATTATCCAGGGTTGCCGTTGACTTTTTGATAGAACAGAACATCATTACAGATGAGTAAAACCCTGTTTCAAATTCAAAAAGACCAGGAAAGCAAAAAGAAGAAAATCCCTCCCTTTTTAAAGCCGTAGCAATCAATTACAATAAGGTCATTGTAATCTTCCTCATAATTACACCACAGGTCTGGCAGTATTGTATCTAAGTTGGGGTTGTGAATGCGATTAAACTCTCTAGTCTGGACGATTGCCCTTGATAGAAATATGAACCCATTTTTGACGTCTTAACAAACACCACAGTTAATGAGGTTTTCACATTTTTGAAGATGATACTACTTAGGGCGCTGGGGTTTGGGGTAAGGTAAACCACGAACTTCTACAAAATATGGATTGTGATCGAACTTCCCGTCAAATCGGCCTACTCTTGTTCAAATAAACTCTGAGCCACTTTTTGAATTCAAGTAGTAAAATAAGAAAAGTACATCCCTTCAGTAAAAGGCAGGTCATTTTGTACTCTTTACTTGTAAAGTGGTTCGTTTCAAAGTTATATCGTCAAAAGCTTATGTAGCTGACCCAGAGCAGGCTGAAACTTCGAATTTTGTGCTATGTTTACTACATACCTTTGGCCTTATCTCCTGACTTCCCTAAGTATAGTTTTGGGCTCAAATTAGGCCCAGTTCATCTATTCAACAAGATCTGGTGGTCGTATGAAGTACTTATTTGGAATAATGTGAACAGTTTAGGTGATACGAATTTTTTGCTTTCGTTCGCAGTCCACATCTCTAGAAGTCCGTGGGTGAACCCATCCAATGGTCCACGACTAGTTCACATCAATATCATAACCGGGATAGCCCCCCACCAGATCAAGAAAAGACTACCAATTGATTGGGTGGTGTAGTTTCAGCTAAATATTGCACTCCAATTCTTCGAAGGGACAACATGGAAGTTCACATTACGCCCTGCTTCAGGTTCTAGACGGTCTAGACATCTGAAAAGACAACATGACGGATCGATTAGGGGCTGCCTTTTTGGTTGGCCAATTTGAACTTCCCGAGAGCCTTTCAAAGTGAGCTAGGCTGTAAGACAGCTACGTAAACAAGAGAATAATCGAATTGTCCAATAATTGGATTTGAGGCGAGCCATTCTTCATCCAACTGTGCCTTGATATACTCACCAGAATTGTTGAGAAAAGTTCGCAACCAGCTAAGAGCGATTAGCCAACGGGGTCTTTTTACGTCTTGCTTGACAACTCTCTTCTTTCACAACTTTCCCTTGTGTCTGTGTTGTTGTTTTCTTCAATTTTAAGGCAAGTAGTAGTAGTGCCTTATCCAAAGACTTTGCCTTTTGTTCTTAAAACTCGGTCACCAAAGTTTGGTGCTGAAATGATTATTTATTGGACTTTGGGGGAGCTTTGGTGTTCAAGGATGTAGCACCTCATTTTATGTCAATAAGCGATTACCTATGCTTCGTAAATCAGGCACGGTATGAAAACGTGTCAATATAAAAGCAATCTATGGTAATCTCTAGGGTTCTTGAGGCTTTGCGACGATTTCCTGGCCCATATTTCTAAGCAGATACTAATGAAGAATGCTGAATATTGAAAAACTGTAACAACATTTGCATCTTACAGAATGTATCATAATTATGATCGAAATATTTTCTTGCGAATCAAAATTGTGTGAATATGTCTCTTTCCAGCACTTCAGAAACGTATAATCATCCTTTGATCAGTATTCAACATAAAGCAAAAATGTGTGTCATTAATTCAACTCGTAAACTATTTGTGAAAGCAAAAACAATTCGTTTTCAAAGGAGTCAATGGGAAACCGATTTATTCTATCTTAAGAGATGCCTACGATGGTTCTGAACTTTTTTTTCTTCTCTTTTTATTGATATTAAGCCCTGAAGATGAAAAAAAGGGAGCTAGGTGGAACATGGGAAAAAGAGAATCTCTTCCGATAATGTTGATTCAATGAAGATGGATGCTATCCTGGTCGTTGTGGTGGCTATTACACAAAGTTTGGGTACGGTTTTTTCCTGCCTTGAATACCCATTAGTGCCCCTAACTTGTTTGTGATATGCATGTTGGATGCTGTCTATGACAAATCAGGTAGTTTACCTACAATCCTGCAGTTTCGATATTTCTTGGGTGAACACCGACAAGAATCTTGGGGAGTCTTACCCGTATATATTCTCGGTTTACCATTGGGCAGGTTCAAGGTCTTCTTGGGAATAAGAAAAGCAAACAAGCTTCTCTACACTCTGATCCATTGGAGATGGATCCAATCCCAAATACGGCAGAAGAAGGTCGTTTTCTAATCTCGAGCATCTGGCAACCCTGATGTTAGGCGTAGCATGTTCTACAAATAGGTGAACATGGTATCTTAATGTGGTTGATAATCCAGAAAGACAGGCGTACGGTTGCTCTAAATGAGGTATGTACACACACATACACATGTACGTAGTTCGGAGAGGGTTCTCGCGGTATCACCTCCATCAGCAGTTCCATTGTGCCAGTTCCTGGGGAAAAGGAGTTCTCTCTCTGCCTTTCTGTGTCTCTCTTGCTTTTTGTCAGTCTGTCTTTTCTTACCCATGGAAAAAGTTTTTAATGCCACCATTGTTCAGACTTGCCATTAAGTGCAAAACTTGCTGGGAAGAGTTTAGTTCCACTCAAGAGTTAGTTGCTCTCCATGAGATTCGATGACTTTTCTGGGGTGTTCCACTCGAGCGAAGAAAGGCCGTCCGGGTTCGGTCGTCAGGTGTTGGCGTGAGATGATGGCCTTTGAACAAAGTGATCCATCGCACTCATATCAAGAATACGTTATCTTTCATGAATATTTTGGGCCATAACCCTTGCCTTGACAAAAAAGTGCCTTCCTTGATGATCAATCAAGTGAGGATTTCTTTCATGAATAAGGGATCTTGGCAAGCAAGTAGACATGAGGTCCCTCGTATTGCTTACAAGCCAATTTACTGATGTATCTTGATATCCAGCAGCCTTTTGCCCACATCAAGGCCCACGACATCTGAAAGTACCATGTAGGTAGGTATTTGAATGATGCTTCACACAGGAAATCTATGCTCAGTATTCAATTCATGATTGAATGAATGGAACCGCTCTTGTCTTTTTATTGCGGAGTCTGTGAAGTTTCATGCACTCATTGCTGTCTTATTGGTGAATCTACATAGTTTGGGCCAAATGACTATGCTATTTTGTATAATTCTTAACTAGTAAAGGGACTCAATTTCAAGACCGTAAAAAGCAAAAAAAAACATCAACACTTTCTGATTTCTGAATCGATTGAGTTCAATACTGCCCATTTCCCTGATTTATGCTTTTGGAACCATCTCAATTGCCATGGGTTCTGATCTTCTACTTTCAGGAAAAAACCTCGAGTGTTAGTGCTTTTGGGGGATAATTGATCTGTATCCGAGAGGCGGCAAATCCTGGGAAACACTCAAAACAGAACTTGTTACTCTTCCACAAGGAGTAAGTGGTCAATTTGCGGACCAAAATCCTCATCCCACCTCTAATCATTTCCAAAAATGGGTTCCAATTGAACAAGATCCGGGGGGCTCATCAGTTGATCCAATAACAAGCTGTCTCCTCCTCTATACGTAGAGGGGGAACTTGATCCAAGCCCAATTCCTAATCCGGTCCCTGAAGCGCTAGATTGTCGAGGACATTGTATATCATGTCTGCTCTGGGCTGTCGACCTCGACACAAACTGCTGATCCCTTTCGTCGTTGGTTCCATGGCCAGCTCAGACCCCATCCCTTGCTTGTCCCATCCACTTTTGAAGAAATGGTCCAAGCTTAATCGACCGGAAAGAAGCACGTGATCCCACCACCATGACTTTGACCTTTCGTGAAATACCTTCGTGGTCAGGTGGAGGGACTCGACCAGGGTCAATATGCTCCCTGGTTCCATGGCTCATGGTGGCCTCCACAGTTCCATGTCTCTCCTCGATGAGAGTGGATTCCAGCTCGACATTCAACCGGGAAGCCAGCACCCACAACCATGCGGGGTACTCGTCTTCTTCCTCCGTGTCGTTTATGCCTCATTCTCAAGAGGATCCCACCCGCAATGGAGGCTACTCCCTCTTCAATAAAACCTCTTTTATTAGTCGTGATTTGGATGGCCTCGCGGCCGAGGCTCGCCACCGCCAATTCACCACCAAGGAACTGGCCGCCATGTTCCGTTCTGCCGGATGTATCAACGATGAAATAATTCTGTACTGCGCCCATGTGAATGAGACCATCGTCATCGAGAGTGCCAGTTTCTATGCATTACCCCAAATGGCCCTGAATTGCTCAAATGGTCCAATTGGACCCATTCCATCAATGACGACCCCAGTTGTGGATCCTTTAAGAGAGACGTTCTTCCCTCAGTTGTTGGGACTGCCGAGAATTTCTCGCGACTTGCGACAAGCTCTTAATCGGAGGTGCTCGGGTCTGAGTAAAGGTATCGAGTGTTCGTTTAACTTGAGATTGGACCACCCTGAGTCCACCGCTTGGGGCTCAGGGCTCATAGACATCTTTTACCGATGTGCACCCAATGATTGGACTCATCGATATTGTGACCGAACCAAAAGGATTGCCACCAATCCCAGTGGGGCCAGTGAATATATCACATCGCCCATGTATCCCAAGTATTACGTGGGCGGCCGCAGCTGCAAGTGGTCCATTCGGGCTGAGCCCGGACAACGGATCCAGTTGCGGTTCCTGGACATTAGTCTGCGTGAAAGGGTATCCAGCACGGATCCCGAGTGCACGGATTCGATCAGTGTTAGTGAACGAGGCAAGACCCTGCTCAGAATGTGTGGGGAATCCAATGAGGACATCATGCTTCTGTCTGACGGATACACACTCGATGTGAGTTTTTCAAACGTATTCTTTTTGTTTTTCGTCTTCTGTCACCCAAAACGATTCCAGTACACATTGGAACACAATACTTGAATAATCATCTTTTTTTCAAAGTTCGTCAATGTATTAGCAATGAAATGCACTTATTATTAACCGTTAGAAAGGAGAGTTGCAAATGTTGGCTCGAATACACGCTTTAGTAGGATGCAATTTCCGTGGTCTGGATCCCGGCGCCACTCAGTTGGTCCATTATTTGCGGTTCCCACCCAGGCCTCAAAAATGCTTACAACCCGTCGAAGTTCAGATCAAGGAAAAGTCTTCTTCCTGGTTTGGTGCATCTCATCCTTGCCAATCAATACTCCAATGCGGACGAAAGAAGTCGCCATTGAACCGAATTAGCTCTTGAATTGTGTACCTAATCAGGACAATCCTTCTTCTTCAAGGTCAATATGGATACCCGGACCAATACCATATACCCAAAGCGAGGCTTTCTGGCCGAGTTTTGGCCCTTGGGCTGTCCCAACCCTGTGGGACCGATGGACGGCTATCTTCAGTACCGAAATGACACAATTGCCGTGTACAGCTGCTCGTTGGGACATATCTTTCTCCCAAGTTTGGAGCGCTACAAGCAAGTCCGTTGTTGGAATCGGGAATGGGACCAGGAAGTGGGAAATTGCGTTTCCATCGATTTCCTCGGGTATGTACGTGTGCACGCTTCCAAAGCGTATGGGCTGGGCTGTTCGAAGGGTACTGAATTAATGCAATGCATTAAAAAATTGATCAAACCTTCGTTTAATCTATATTACTTTATCCAATGACCGACAGCAGTTGCTCAATACTCAAGGAGGCTCATATGTTTTGCAGAAAGCACGGAAACGCGAGTTTAGTGTCTCGACTAATGGCCAAGACCGGATACGTGCCTGTGTCCTCGTCCAGTCATCCTCAGCAAAGGATCATTGTCCCCTCAGTCACGTCCTCGTGGTTCTCCGATGTCGTCCTGCCCGTAATTTTCGTGGGGGTTGTGATCATCCTCAGTCTGTTCGCAGTGATCGTGCTTCTCCTCATCAAGAGACATTTTCAATACGAGCATGAGGGCGGTCATCAGGATGAGGACCGGAGCGCCTTAACCCCGGGGTCCATTCGCCGCCATTCGCCGCTCCTCAACCTTGAATTCGGTCCCAGTCACTTCATGTCCCACGACGGATTGAGTGACCTTGGTCCCGGAATCGGTATGGGATCCACTCGTGAGAACATTGAAGCAGGAGGAGGAGGAGGAGTGGGTCACTCGCATCTGAATCCATTACATCCACAGAGGGAGGAATTGTTTCTATGTTGATGAATGCGAGTAAAAACGGTCTACTAGTCTCCAATATCACCATTGTCTCCTCGATTGGGCGTGTTGTGTTTGAGATGGATTTCTTGCCCCGAGGTGGCCTTATCCGTTCTCGTGATCTCAAGGGGAGAAGACAAAAAAGCCAATGGCAATCTCAGAGACCTGATGTGCTCAACTGAGTTGGACCACGCTATTATCACGATGTCGACTTCTGGGATGGCTTCAGGCAACCAACCAGCGGCTACCAGCGGCTATTGATCCGAACACAACAAAGCGGCCCTAAACAAACCTCAAATGAAAGATGGATCACTAGCACTCTAAAGATAGAAAGAGCGACCTTGAAAGTGGCTCACATAATTGGTCGTCGAGAGCCAAACACGATACGCGAAGCTCCTTGGACTCAACCCTGATCACCCTACTTGTTCCAATGGTCCACATTTCTGAACAGGAGTCAAACCGCCAAAAAACAATGGCATTGGAGAGTGCCCATGAATCCAACAGACACTCCAGACCCCAACAGTTACGCCACCATATGGTGTTTACGGGACAAATTTCCGCTGTCAATGGAAACATTTTCCCGCCGTTTCCAAGACATAATAATGGCATCAATGGACCATTGGCAATGATGAAGAACTCTGAACTCAACGAGTGGGTTCAAGCTTTCACCAATCCACCCATAACACAATAGCAGCAGCCCCTCACCCAAACTGGAAGTTTCCAACAACCCTTCTTTTTTGGCAACTTTGGTCGTTTTCACGAGAGACCCTCCCGGTAAAGTCTCCAACACTAATTACACGAATCCTTTTTATTCTTTTATACGGAGGCGGTAAATTAAAACAGATAATGGGTTCTTCTTCCTTCTTTTTCGCCCCTTGTTTGCTCTCCATCCCAAATCCTAGGGAAGAATCTTCTTGGAGCTCTCATACTGATGCTGGTAGTAGATATTGAAGCCGGCTTCCTTCTTGTATGTAACACACGACAAAAAAGGTCTTGAGAGAGAGAGAAGGAGAAGGGTTAAAGCAACATATACACTAAAGGAAGTGACATGGCAACAAATTCAACTGGAATTTTGCACAAATCTGCGAATATATTCATTCATACTTTAACAAGCCGTGGAGTGTGAAGTGCATTTTCTTTGCAAATTTGCACACATCAAAGTGCTGATAGCTTGAAAAAACCATTAACAAGGGCGCTCCATGGGTTATAACTTATAAGCTACACAAATTTATCACAATAACTTTTACTCTTGGCGACTCAAAAAGAATCGAAACTGATCTTGGTCACTGTTTCAAACATCCAAAAAGGAATTTTGATGCTGCTCTTAAAGAGAGCTTAATGTTGCATGGATGTATTAATATGAATTTTGAGTTGGATGATGAACCGAGATTATAATTAGAAAACCGTTTGAAGCAATCTAGAAGCCGCACTAAAGCTTTATTCTGCAATAAATTAATAGAAGATGAACATGTAAAATTGCAATCACATTCAATGAAATCCAATCAATTGCAATCACGCTAAGTACAAGTCTAAACAATTTCAATTACGATCACAACACCTGTTTATGAAAAGATTTCATTATTGCAAAAATCATGACTTATCATTTATCTCCTCTAGGCCTTCAATTCAATAACTAACAAGGAAGGCACCCGTTATATCTTTCAATAAATGGATGAAGCAATCTATTGCGAGAGTTTACACAAAGAATAAAGTGGTACAATGACTTCTGTATGATTTTCAAGACCTTCTTCAATTGGACATGGACAAAATTTTGAAATGTTTACTATTTATTCTGTGGGATAATCAGTACTTCCAGAGAGCCTTTCTATTTTCTATTTTGTATTGTCAGCTCAAAAAGACGAATTATTTTGCGAAGTAGTGGGAATGTGGTAAATAAGTCAGTTTGATAACGAAACTTTTGCAAATGCTCCCGCTCATACAACATAAAAAGCTGACATACATATACAACGATGGGAATACTCAATGTTATCATTCTCGTCCAGTTTTGCGTAAAGAGGGTAAACTATTGTGCCAAACCAAACCCATCATATTGAGCGTCACTCAAATTTGGCGTTCCCCAAATAAAAAAGTGTATATGATTGTTGCCTCTCTTGAAGACAATGTGGCGTAGAGTTAGGGTGCTCCAGGGCTTCAATTTTTCCCCCATGGATGATGGTGTTGGGCAACACTTTTCTTTCTCTTTTAGAGAGCTTCAAGCTAGTCATCTCCACAGGATAGGAAGTGACTAACGGGAGCAAATGAGATTGAAATTGGCGGATGAAAGTGGGACATAAAAAATGTGGGAGCCCCAAAAGGTTCGGAAAGAGGCAAAAAGGAAAAGAGTGGGCAAGATATGAATGCAAAACGCTCCTGTAAATTGAGATATGTGATCGATTCGAGAGAGCTCCGTCATGTTGCACCTTTCAGAGGTTATCATTTTCATCCGTTTAAGAAAGTCGAACTTGAACCTTGAGACACGATCCTATTCTATATAAATATCATATACTTAGAGGGCTTGCTTGATGATTATTAGCCTCTAATACAGCTATCATGATTTTTTAAATAAACAAAAGTGATCAATCTCTATACAAAGAAAAATGTTATGTTTACATAATGTGGCCACAAATGTTGAACCTGGCGTTAATCGCGGGCAAAAAAAAGAGTCAACACTTTTGTTCAGTGCCGGAAGTACAGATGCTAAATGTCGGACCCACCGACCACCGAATGTTTGGTTTGCTTAACACTATCTGGTCCGTGATTAATGCTCAAGAGATCAGCCAGTGGACAGTTTTGCCAACCACACGGTCGATCGTCAGGCTTTTGGGTAAGTCAAGATATTCATAAGTTAGAATACATAAATAACAACAAATCATGAAATAGGCTCCATTTTGGTTGATCAGGACCCACAAGTGGAGCACTAATGAGAATACTGACTTTGATAAAGGCTGTCTATCATTTGATTGAAACTAGAAATGGTTAACAATGAGTCCATTCTGTATGCCCTCGTCGACACTCTTCCGGGCAAACCATTGAAGCATCACCATCCTTAAAAACGGCTCCAACGAAATTTGGAGGCCTGCTTTTTGTCCTTTGAGTGGGAAATCCGACTGAAAATGGATATTTCTTGCAAAAATAGCTGTCATGAGCCAATACCAAGCCTTTCTTCACAACCAAAGGCCATGCATACCTAGGGGGTATCATCAGATCAATGCCGTGTGGCAATTAGTCCACCAGGAAAGACACTTACTTCATCAACATATCCTGATCAATTCCCCGGTGGTCTCCAAAATCAATTGCATTTTTGTCTTTCAACATTTTAGTTAGAACTGCCTTCATGAGGTCTCGCATGGGAGGCACATCTAGTTTGGCAGCCCAAGTCCCTCCTAATATGCCAATATTATGCTGCTTGTGATCACGCATCACATGAAACGACTTCTTTGGATCACTCAAGAATTCCGAAACGGCAGCCTGCTCTCGACTCGTAATCACTGAATCCAGGTCACGCGACAGCATCAGGTCAACTTGGCTATCCAGCGCGGGCAGGAATCGCCAGATCAGGGGATATATTGCTCTGAAAGAACAGAAAGTGGTTAGGTTGTTTTGGTGTTGTTTGGGGCACTGGTCTCATTTCAAGACTCTTACGATACATTGCCCAAGGCGGGAAGTTGGTTAACGTCACAAATGTCCAAAATGTCTTCAGAGCAAGCTAACTGACACAACTCTTCCTGCAGAGGTGAATCTTCAGGGATTCGGTAATAGAGCCTCATACGATATCCTGGATAGAACTGCTTGATCGTTTGGAGATTGACCCTGAAAATGGGAGGTGTATAATGGGTTTAGCATTGTTAACCAAGCAACTATCGTCGCTAGATATTTATCAGTTGAAAAGGAAGTTTGCTAAATACAGACTGCAAGGAATGGAATTCAGGTACCTTGATATTAGCAATCGCACTTGCTTTGATTACCCTACTTTCCATGTGGGCCATGTTTCTGTTAATGTTGTTTGAGTTTCCAAGGGGGGGACTTTTTGTCAAATTCAATAGAGTTGAAAAGACGAATCGATAAATGTACAACTGAACATTACGTAACTTCATGTAGAAATTCGTATGGGGACGTTTATGCAAGCTCTGGTAGGTTTGTTTGTTTGCTGGTACAACTGACAGTGATGCAAGTTTGGGGCCTTCAAACATGTTTGTGCGAGGCTGACCCTTCTTTTACGTTGCTCTATAATAAAGGCCAGCTTTGTAAGAACTTGTTTGAAACACCAATTTTGGATCACTGGCATTGGCAGGCAGGTTTGTTTGCTGGCACCAGAGCTTGCCTAAACATCCGAAGAGGATTTTACTACTTTTTGGGTAAATCTCAAACAAGCCAGAGCTTGACAAGCCAATAAG